>NW_002060949.1:5050624-5145791 GCF_000150275.1 Trichoplax adhaerens
CTACAGCATGCGCTTATACGCCAGCAATGGCATTTATGTCGCTATGCGGTACTAACGTTCATTCTCATACATATAGCTTGTTGGATTGTACAAAACCATCTGACATGTATCATTGGCCTAAATATTGTCCTCCACTACCTACTCAGATTCGATTTCCACAATGGATGTTACCATTATTGAGTTCGCGTCGTACTACTGCCATAGCAGTTAAAAGCAATTTAATACAAACTCATGGGTTATATCATCAGTGCCTTGATCAAGCTACGACTATCATTTGTCAATCGATACCATTTTGCTCTTCAGATGGGAAAAGATTACTTAGTGGTACAACAAAACAAGATTGTATATCGAAAACTTCCTGGTAAGTTTATGTGTGATGAATGAATAACGAGAAATTATCCTATGTAAATATTAGACTAAGTTTATTATAATGACAGAGACTTACCTGCTACATGGTTTTGGAAAATGTTGTTTCTTATCTCTATAGCACTATTTACTTCCTAATTTTGAAGTCATCTACTGTAATTCTGTTTACAATAGGTAGTTGAATATGTAATTTCTAAATTTTAAGTACTTCTAGGACTTACAAGTACAGTCATTCCTAGTTAAATTCACTCATACTAATTAGATTATTAGTGAAATGATGTTGAATACGTTTTGATTACGTATAGGTTCAATACTTTATGTAGGACTATTATTTACTGTAATATCTAATTATGTGTAAGCTATATCATTCAGAATATTAATGATATTCGTACACATAAGATTAAATGGTTATACCTAATTTTAATATCATATTATCTGCGTTATCGCTGACTTTGTTCCCATTTATTATCAATTTACGATCCTAATTCTTTACTCAGGATAATAAATGCTACATGCAGTATACTGTCATTTTGGTACTTTATCCGCCATACAATTATCACTAATTCTTATTCGTAATTATCAGTGCATCCTAGATATTTTCGTAGACTAAGGGATACCCATATATAACATAACGTATTCGTAGTTGCATACAATATTGGTCATAAAGAAATAATTCCGTAGTGTCTACCATTGATCAAAAAGCCCAGTGTAATTAATCTTCGGTATTATAAATAATACCTTCATTATTGACAACGTTCAACACCTGCAATATTTGATAGTATTTACTGTACATATACTTCATGCGATAATATGCAAAATTAAACATCTAAAGAGGGGTAAACGTTTTGTCGTCGCTAATGGTCAGACTAAAATTAAAACTATAATTCTTTTTATAGTCTGACAGGTATTGCGAAATTACTAGTCAACGCAACACTTGATTGTGGATCATTTCCAGACTCTGAGGCAAAACAAGAATTGATTGAATCTGATCAAGGCTATGGTGATTCCACTACATTTATTCTACCAGAAACAACTACAAAAATTGTTTCTAGTATCGGTACTACCGTTGACTCAAGTCAAAAGAATATTAATGCTGCGCAGTCTTTTCTCGTTACGTCAGTTAACAGTCTAGTCGCTTTAATTAGTATGACTATTATAATGATTTTACACTAAGATTGAAACACCAATAGCTACCTTAGGGAAGGATAAAAATAATAAAAATACTCAAGGTCTACTATCATCATCAATATAAGCATTGATAAGACGCGCATTATTATAGTTATTAATTATTTAAATAAACAGTGTTTTAGTATCGGCAATAATCGAAGGTGGTATACTGTCAAAAAATCTGAATTTAGTAACTACTTATCTTAGTATTAGTAATGTTATGTGACGCTTTTAAAATAAATAATTTGCTATTGCATAATATGGTAATCATTATAGTGAGAAGGATCGTATAATTATAATTGTATGCTGTATTATCTAAATAAATTTATTAAGATTAATAAACTTTTACACGTATGTATGAACATTGTATTATCAGTATGTATTCACAGATTTAGATTAAAACATTAAATTAAATATAACAATTTTGGGCTATGGTATAGTAAATTTTAAGTGGAAATTAACAATCCTCAAAGGAGATAATTGGTTCTTAGCTGCCCACTGAGCGCCATCTTTTCATGTGAATCAGAGGCTTTGTTTCGGTTTTTCAAATGGCCGACATCCCTTCTATATATATTTTAATTTTTAAAGAAGAAGATATTAACACAGGATTGCATCACGAACATTGTCTATATCTTACGTGAGAGACGAAAATCACCATACTATAATTGTATAAACACCACATATCTTAATAGTATGAAAATTTCTTGATATGTTATTATTTCTTCATTTAAGAATGTTAGTAGACGTTACAAATTTCTTAATGTATCAATTTAGGCATTGACTATGAGTTAATACTAATATATGTTGTTCTATCAATCAATGAAATATGGCTATAAACTCTCCATGCTATCAAAATAGTACTAATATACTTAAGTAGATCTAATGTGTATTAAGTTGAACTATTAATAACCCCTAAATATACATACTTATTAACTGTTTTCAATGGCAAAAAAACTATCTAGTAGCTGACTAGCAGTTTTTCTTAATGATTCATCATCTCGGTATAAGAGTAAATCTAACTCCTCTTGTATATTCAATTGATTCAGTATGCGCTTGCCCTTTAATTTCGGTAAGAGATAGGATCGTTATCAAAAGCTATGTATTGCCTACTGTATTAATAAGGACAATATGAGCAGTACTTACATCGGGAATCGTCGCTATCGTAATCTGAATGATATCTAAGAACACTAATGCTTTATCCACATCTGCAGATTTTAAGTTAGCCGTAACAGCTAAAAGGTAAAATTAGTTTTATTAATAAGACAAAAAAATAAATTGGATAATTAAAAATTTGAAAGATACTAAAGTACGTAGCTATGCCGACCCCGAGCTAATTCTTGTGTATTCTTACCTTGCAAAGCGTTCAAACGGGCAAGATGCTGGATACAATCTGAGCCAAGACTAGCATAATTTCTTAAAGCCATAGCTGCCTAACATTAGCGAGTATTTTATTAACTTAGTCCTACGCAATCTCTTTATCAATAGACTATCATGAAATGTCAAATTAAGTCTACTTCTATTCCAATTTCATTGGCCCAAGAAAGTCGTTTAATAGCTTCCTTAATCAGCTCAATCCCACTCTCATTTATAACCGTTAAATTCACTTGAGATCCACCTATTCATACAATAATAAAGTATTCAACCCTGTTGTAGCTATATTCAAATTATAGCTTCTTAATTGCTGATATAATACGCCAAATACATACTTACATAATAGATTTGAAAATAACCAAAAAATTTCCTTAACCACGTGACTTGATAAAAATATTAAAATAAGATCATTTTATTCATGAAATACCAATAAATTCGTACTCAGATGATATCCCCAGTTTTTTGCCGAAGCCACCGTTAGTATAAAATAATTTATGCACCTATGAGTATTATGGTTAATCCAGTATATTAAATCATTTAAAATTCTTGGTTCTTCCAAAATTAAGGCATTAAATTCATCTAATCCACCCGCAAGATTTCCAATAATTCTAATAGCTGGTGTTAGAATCTGAAATATAAAAATATTGACCTTCACAATTAATGTCCATAGACAAAGTTAAAGTAAGAATTCTAACATAATTAATATAACATAGACCTACTTTAATTTGGTAATTTCGTGATTCCGTTAAAAAGCGAATGACTTTTGTTACTAGCTTTACAATATTAGTCGATAATAAGACACTGTCATATCCGTCCCTACAATAATTAAAATAGAAGTAAATTTTATTGAAGGAACTAGCGTTTATATTGCATGAAAATAGCTCACTTGGCAGTAATATGATGCAGTAGATGTAATATATCAGGCAAAATCGTAAAAGATATCTTATCTTCCTTATCAAATTGAAGGTGGTTCGTCAAGTACTTCAAGACGTTACAATCTATCATTTCTCTATAAGATTTATAAAGATATACAATACATTAATTACATAAACACTATAAGTTGTATAGCCGACTTTACCTCTACTGACAACATATATATAATAGGAACTAATAAAAGTAATAATATAAATTTTAATATAGACGTACTTGAGGTTAATATCATCTTCCCTGGTGAAATTGGAGAGTGCAAATGCAGCAGATTGTATAACATTTTCAGATGTTGCCTAAAAATGTTATTGAATGGATGGAATAAAAACTTCAAGTCTACAGTATACTTTTAATCGAAATTCGTTGCTAAATCCTATCTGCTCTATGTTAAATAAAAGTCAAAAATTTACGTTTAATAGTGATACTAGAGGTTTGGTGACACCCTGTTTGACTAATAATTTCCGAGATTTTTTACCATCCCCAGCCATGTTCCCAATAGCCCAAGCACATTGATCCTAAGATAATGAGACGGTAGACTAAGGTATGAATAACTAAAGCATACAGCACTATAGAAAAATTTATACATTAGGATTTAAAGTAATAAATAATTATATAATTAATAAATCTATAGGATGTGTATAATACGTGAAATGATAGTTATCTCCATAATTACAGTGCATAGTAAAAAATACCTGCATCGCCAAATTTTGTCCAGACAGGTAAGTAATACAATATGGGGCAGCCAGACGCGTTACTTGTAGCGTTTGTTTATGATTTCCTGTACAAATATTGGTAATGCACCAAGCAGCATGCTCCTGCAAATCTGAATCACTCTGGGTTAAGATACCGATTAGTGATTGTAGAGCATTGTCGACACTACAGACGGATAGGAAATAAAATTCACGATTAAACCTGAAGTTAATGCGATAGAATATCAATATATGTCGTGTATATAGTGAGAGATGAATTATAAAATTGTAATTTACTGCCTTCCTTCACAGGCAACTTAATAGTAGTGTCTGCTTATGTTAGAACTAGTTACCCTAGAAATGTTGAGATTAAGGCCTCATCTTGAGTAAAAGCTCTGCATAAATTCTTCAGTATATCCATTCTGGAATTATTATGCTTTAGCAATCCTCGAGCCAGGGTCTGTACCTTTAAGAGATACGTACATACTGGTATTAAGCAAAGACACTACAGATTAATCAGTAAAACATTTCTAAATTTATTCTAGAACTTAATTCTACGTTGCGAATCTACCATTTTACTGACTGGATCCAATAATTTGTATGCAACTTACATGATTGCTATCATAGTACTGTTCATCCTGGACGTTATCGTTAAAATATCGAGGTCTTTTTGATGAAATTAATTGATCTCGTTGTCGGCGTATAAAATCTACCAAGAATAAATTGGAGGAAATTATCAGCTGGAAGGATTCGACATCATCCTTCAAGATACTGATAGAAAATAGTAATCTACCTTACACATCTTTTACTAGATACTGGATTATTTAAATCATGGAACTTGTCATGTTTAAGAGAAATAAGTAAGAAATAGGGTAGGATAACTGATCTTATTTTCAATTTACCTTGTTGTTGTTTGCGACGATCATTTCGACGATCTTCAATTTGATCACTAGCATGCTTATACAAATGACTATGATCTAGACTAGCCATAATTTGTACCAAAATATGATTCAGTAGTATTTTTCCTCCACAAGCTAGTAACTTTTAGCTAAATGAATGAATATGCTGACAATATCACTGAAAAAATAAAATCGATCCAAACGATCTTGTAGATTATACAGCTTTGTACGCTAACACCAGCTGATGAATCCTAACGTAACCAATTTTTTGGATAACTTTATGACGAAATGAAGTAATAACAGGCAAAATTTTGAGTTTAATGAGTGGTAAAACTATTTCAAGTTAATAAAATGAGGTAAAATAGCCAAATAGAAGCGAATTCGATATGAAATTACTCCATCATCACGGAATATTTTGCATGGTTGCAGCTGAGCAAGGTAGAGGTGCTTGCCTGCAGCGAGCTGTCTAGCCTGGATATGGAGAGCAAAGTAAATTTTAGGATAGTGTCCAATACAATCGTCTTTTATACAGTATTTAGACTAAGCTAAGTTGTCAAGCAGCGAAATCGCGACCAAACATTGCTTTTTACTGAGGTGATAAATCAATTTCAACCTAATCTAATATAGTACAGTATGAACATTGTACTAATGTTTAGAACATTATATAACCTAAAGGATACAAGAAGTCATATTAAATAAGGATTATCGAGGGGTAGTATAACAAAATAATTTTTGCAATCTAAGGCTTTGTATAGGAGTATAAAACTGTTGTCTTAGTAATATGAAAATTAATCTGCTTGGAATTATAAAATATCTCATTCAGAGGATTTTGCAGATTTTTTTCTAGTTTTCTGTTCGGTCTAATCATCAGACAAGAATAATTAGCTAAAAGATAGTTCCAAAATTGCAGTATGCAATGTACAGTATAATCGATAAAGGCGAAGAGCGACTTCATTTCTCATTTAAGCTGCTACCGCAATCATCAATATATCGTAGCTAAGGTGAACGCATTCGTATATAGATTAAATATACGGCATATATATATAATGGAGCAAGAGCTCGAAATAATTAGGCGGGTGGTGAATATCACCACTATATATACAGTATAGGCGTAAATAAAATGCTATAATTGTTATATGCTGACATATTCAATTAAATAGCAGTATATAATTGATAAGGATTCCGAGCTACTTTTTGATGACTTAGAATCGAATAATGATTGGATGTATACAGGATACTTCTAGGTGTAAATTAAATGCTACAATTGTTATATGTTAACATATTCAGCGAATAGCAGTTTAGAACTGGCAAGAATGCTGAGCTACGTTTTGATTACTTGTAATTTAACTTAAGCTGTTACCGCAATTTTAACTATATCATTGCCAATATAATGATTCGTATATTTATATATGTAATAAGAGTCCCTAATACTTAGACAAAGAAAGAATAAATATTTTGATAGTATAGGCAGCGTAGTGTAACTAAAATCCCGTAATCGTCATATACTATACTTATGTCTTTAATTAATATAAGTATGAAACTACTATATTAGTATAATTGGTAAAAATACTGACTTACTTTTTGATGACTTAGCAATTAAAGCTATCAGCTACTACCGCTGTTTTAACTATGTCATTCATAAACTACCAATAGCTTGGATAATAAATTGATGAACTTTTCCAAGCTCTATCTTGAATTCTAGTCATGGCCAATGTAATTATTTATATATTTATAACTGTAGCAAGAGTTTGTAATAGTTAGATAAAGAATGAATATTTTGACAATATAGTTAGCGTAGTGGAACTGAAATCCCATAATTGTCATTCATATACTGTACTTAGATAGTTAATTAATATTAGCATGAAATTTCTTTTATTGTAATGATTAAAATTTTGTTCGTACATCAATATTATCATGTATACAGTGCAGTGCTCTATGGTTATTGGATAGCGATTTCACATATTTCATTAATATAGAGCATGAGATAAATATCGTTTCTTTTATTATAATGATTCAAAATTTTTATTCGCTAATCGGTATTGTTAGGTTCGCTGTTTCTTGGTGGTGATTTCATATATTCAATTAATATAAACCATGAAATAAATATCATTTCTTTTTTTCTACTGTATCAAAGATTCTACTCATAGATCAATTTTATAGGGTTTGCAGCATTGCTATTGATGATTTACAAGCATTTCATAGTAATTCTAAAAAAATCTTCATGCAATTGTTTTACTGAATGCCGTAATATTTCTTTTATCAAATATTACCAATAATTCAACTACAACTCAGTCTTTTTTAAAGATGCAAGCACGTAGACGACTGTAGATTACGAGAGTAATAGTCTGTCTACGAACTGTCTCAATTCGATAATATAATATACCAAAATTGATTCGATTAGTAATATAATTATTATCAACCTAGCTATGATCTTAATTATAACAGCGCTTCAATCGTAATGGAAGCCTTTGGTATTATTCTTAGCACTATTTTTCCTAAAATGATTGATTTAGACATATTGTTATAGTCGTAATAGATAACAGCAGGAAATAAAACTTATAGTTATCCCTGAAATTTTTAGTAAATTTTATTTTGTACCTCATCGAACTCATTGATTTTGCAATCATTAATAATTGCTACTATTTCTTTACATAATGCTTTAACACGGTACCTGTGTCGCCATGGAAAAGAGTCCTGTTTTGTTTGTATAATAAAATCTTGGGTGACATTCAATTGATAGTTTATCGAAGGTCATAGATCTAATTTATTCATTTTTATTGTCTATCCGGTCATACTAAATAACCCTTTGTAATTTTTCTCAATATGATCTTCACAGGAGTAAGACTTAATTATTCAATTTGCTATTCATATATTTGTTCATCATTTCCGACTACACTTATTCTATCCATTTCGCTAAAAAGCGACACCAGCCAAAAATATGAATTTTAAAATATCACTCCTCTTCGGTTGCATCATCTTGAATACGTTGCATATTAGTGACTGCCATGGCTATAACCAAGCTGATACAAAGGTAATTCTTGATGGGAAATATAAAAACTATCTTTCATTTAAATGCTATAAGATTAGACGGTAGTAATTATCAAAATTTGTTTTACACCGTCTAACATAACCGGATGATTATACAGTATTGAAATTTAAATCAAGTTTGCATCTTTTGCTGTCATAAAGTCATTTCTTTCTAATATGCGCGTATAGAAATATGTCGTCAATTTTAGAGAATATCTATGAGACTATTAGGCAATCGAGATGATTTAATTTTCCATTTAATATCTTTACTTTATCGTTTCTTCTAAAATGTCTAATAAATGCTCGGGTTAATTTCATTGTATATTTCAATCCGCTCACAATGAAGATGGTAAATTTCAAATAACAACCGTCATGTGCTTGGTTAAAATAATCAGCACATTAGCAAAAGTATGCTTTGAAATAAATCACTTATTTCCTAAGATAATCCTGTTTGAATCAACGTCAAAAATGAAAAAATTTACATAATTGATATATTCCGACTTGGATAAGTTGTTCATCCTTACAGTCTCATTCAGTGTGTCTACCACGTTGCAAAAACCTTCATAATTAATGACTTTTCCAAAATGTACTGCAGGCCTATAGAAAGAAACTAATTTGAGCTCGTCATGAATAGTGCATTAAAATGCAATTGTATTGTACTCCATCATAATAGCAAATGACAACCTCGCTAGGTGTTACTGTCTTGATAAAGGTAATTTATTAATTTTAGGAAAATGCTTAATCCTATTCTGACATCTCCCTATCTTATGTTAGCAGATTCTTTTTTATTTCCATCATCTATGTATTTTCATTTCTAAACATATTAGAGATATCTTAAAATTTGTGTAATATCGTAAAATTTGTTTCAATTCCAGCGTCCTAGAGTTTTGTAGTTGATTTATATCTTATATTTAGCTGTTGCCATGAATAGAGAAGTCCTTGACTAAGGAAATCTATTGTGTGCTTCTATTTCTAATTTCCAATATCGAATTTTTTATATGGTTACCCTAAGAAATACATGAATGTTACCAAAGTGTATTCTTGTGATAAAAATATGCCGGAGATATTTCTTGACCTTCTATCTCGAACTACTTATCAAGATCACTTCTCTATGACAACTATGAACTTCTTCCTAAAGCTTTGCTACAGAAACTCTATAGACCGTCTCCTTACCCATAAATGATAAAATAAGCTCTCTTTATCGTAAAAAGTAATTCGCTTTTATACCTTCTGTCTATATTCACGAGCGCCTTCAGTTTATAAAAATAGAAATAGTAACCAATGATATTGCTATCGTTTATTCTTATATCTAAATTTGTATAACTTTGTGCTCTACTTTAAATATACTCTAAGAGCACACATAGAATACGAGATCAGTCATGATCAGAACAAAATCTGACCTTTGAGCCTCTATAAATTAGGAATCGAACTAATTCACTTGCTATTATAGGAAAATGAATTAGTTTTACAATTCTATAACTCTAATAACAAGCTGTCTGCTCTACAATAATTAATACCATAAATTGACACTTCACGGCGATCTTTAACACCGTGACACTGAAATCTTAATATCCTTTTCAGCCTAGGCCTATTTACTTACTGGTATATTTTTAGCATATTTCTTACCATCACACGTGTACAGTTGATCACATAAAACGAGAAGTTATAGTCACAAATTTAAATTCGTAAAAGTTAATGATATGCAAATGAGATTTGACGTTAAATAATATTATGAATTTAATAGCTTTCTGGCTTTACTCTTCCGTAGCCACCCCCTAATTATAATGAGCAAAAACTAGAATTCAATAAATTCCGAAATAGCCTGGAGTTTTTCCACATTAAGAAATGATAATTTATCGATCAAACATTAAACTCCTGTACACACGTAGAAGTAAGAAGAACTATACATTATAGCAACATCTACCATAATATCCCAGCGAGGGGTGGTAACAATTGCATCCCAAGCTGTTATAGGGTAGACAATGAAGTGGAACGACTTCTACTAATTTATTTTAAAATTTGTTTTCAAGGAATATAGCCGTATAATCTAGTAGTTTAGCTTGTAAAATAGACCTATTATAATTATCTGAATAAATGTATGTATACTGTTATTACAAATCAAAAATTTTATAACGACGACGAAATATAAAACTAAAACAGATAATAAATACTAGTCTACTGCAAGATTATCCACTCCGACATTGACCTGTAGTACAATTCTAAACACTGACGATAGTAACACCGCTAGTGTCTCTCAGACAAAACTGAACCTAGACTTTGTTAAATAATCTGCTAATTTATAGTACAATGGCATAACATCAGTACTTAGATAATGTTATAAAATGTTGCAAATATCTATTAAAAATAAGTAAGAGGTCATAGATTAATTAATACCAACACACTCCTAGATAAAGTCATCCTATGAAAACTAAGTTACGACCACTATATTAAAGTTACTTCGCAGCAACTGTACATATTAATATCAATTTATTTGTCTTTTCTATCCCCTTCGATGAATATTTACCTAATATGAAACGAGCAATAAAGTTCGAAATATGTATACTTTATCATTCTGATTTTTGATAGAGATGGCAATATTAGAAAGCTTCAATTAACTTTTGCTACGATTAGCCTTGCAACCTTCAAATTATAGCTCTGGCCAAAGTTTAAAAATATAAATTCATCGAGAAGAATTTGACAGCTACGCGCTACTGTCTATATATTATATTTTGCTGCATAGATAGAGTCCATACTTTAGTAAGTTACCAAAATTGTACCTTAGAATAATATCACATGACAAGCTTTGAATTCACTTACCCATAATTAAATTTATATGCATTTAAGGATGTAAATGATGAACTTATGTCGCTATCCATTTTCTATTCGCAAGACTATTATATTTATAAAATAACCTCATATACGTATTGTATAATTTAACGCCATTTGATTCATTTACTTACGAACCATTAACTTGTGCTAATTTAAATTTTTGACATAATGCATGCCTCTACGCTACGACGATATTAACTGTGGTTTCGATAGAGTATTCCTACAAAATACGTTAATCTATACTGTTTCATTAAGACTAATATTCGGTAAATCGTATAACTATCTTGAAAATGAATTGGATTGGATATTAATTATTAATCTATTACTCAAGAACAAGTCCACTAGTCTCCTGTATTACAATGGCGAAGATAAGAAGTCAATTATATAGAGCCCATTATATCGTATCGCCTTGTAAAGATGATAGAGACTAGACTAAACATTTGTTCTACCGTGTGAATGTAATATTATGAAGATCAAATTGTCTAGACGATGTTAAGAGCAGAGATCATACTATATAGTGAAACAGCAGCCTAAGTTTAAAAACTTAATGGCCACGATATTTGATCAATAATTTGATAATGATGGATATTAACTGTCGAGGTTAACTTTTGCAACGAAATGCTGTCATCATTTAAATTGTTTATTTAATCTATATCGTATCCTATGGAAATAAGATGTTTAAAAAATATTTTTAATAGGCTGTCAACGTTCTACTTTTAAAAGTATTGAAATTTTTAAAATGCAATGCAGTTCCTTATCATAATAATTTCGTAACGTCTAAAATTTTATGGCGATTCAATGTTATAAAGGAATAACTAATTTACATATTTATTAGCTTGATAGGGTCAAGCGTGCAAACATGCAAGTTCATGTCTTTAGTAATATCGATTCTTGCTCCACCTTGGACATCAGAACCAGCCAATTCTGTGGTTCTACCTTTCAAACACCAACTGTAGCGAGTAAATTTCAAACTTTGCAATTTCATACTCATGCAAATGCCTTTGATCGTCTGCCATCGTTATCAAACAGCTGCAAAAATGCTATTAAAAAGGTTTTATGTAGATTTAGCTTCCCTCAATGTGTTCCAACTAACAAAACTGTTATTTGGTATAATACTGCTAGTGTATGCAGCCAAATGAATTCGATTTGTGGTAAAGCTGCACTTAATTTTACTTATATGTGTGCAAGATCACCTAAAATTGAAAGTTTGACCACTTGTGTATCACCACCCAGAATGAATATGACAGCTGGTAGACCTACTGGTGGGCCTACTAGTGGACAACCAAGGTGTCCAACACTACCACCTAATATTAAATTTCCCAAATGGATTTTAAGTGTTCTATCTAATCGACGTTTGCGCAGTGCAATGTCCATTAAAGCAAGTATAGGTGGATTTAATAATATATCAAATCAATGCATCCAGCGAAGTGTTGATGCAGTTTGTAGATCTGTTCCATATTGTTCACCTGATGGTACGAAATTGCTTCTAAGCATGAATGAAAAAACTTGCGAATCAAGAACTAATTGGTAAATATAGCATATAAAGTGCATATTATATGAGTAGTTTATGTCATGTTTTTCTTTTTTTTATGTAATTTGCAATGACTTATTGCTCTAGTAAACAACATAATTCTTAACGCATTCATAAAGATAGAAGTAACAATTTGCATACTCAAACTATACGTATACTTTAATATTTTAGGCCATTTTAGATGTAAAGAAGCAGTAAAATAATAAAAGTAGTCATTTTTAGCCGAATAATTATTAGATTAATTATAATTTTATTCCCTCTCTTATAAGTTAATAATCATTAGTAACGATTTATAGTGCTAGGCAAGCAATATATTTTAGATACAATTTTAGATACAATCACGAAAAAAGTTATAACAAGTCGCATAGGATTAGCTTAGATTAAAAAAGCCGTAGACCTATCATAACTTGTCTAATTTCAATTTCTTGCTCATTTTTGACGCAAAAAATAGCAAACAATGATATCAGCCAATTGATACAAATAGTAATCAGATTAATAGTAATTTTATTCGCCTCTAGCTTACCTACCAAAGGTAAAGAAATGTTAAACTACATCATGGGATGTTCCGGCTTTCCTGCAGAAAATAGCCAACAAATATCCATTCAAAATACTCAAGGCTACAGTGGCTCTGACGTCAACTCTGCTCAAAGGATAATATTGACTCTTAATTGTTTGCTATACATGATTATCGTCGTGTTTATGTTGGTTTAAATTTACAGTATTATCTAAATAAATAGGAGGTATATGTAATAATAATAGCAGCAATTATGACTGTACACTCACAATATCCTTCACCATACTTACTAAAATGATGTAATACATGTCGTGCAAAGTAACCAGATATTGATGTATTCAATCTAGCTATGGTTTTACCTGTTATCTAGTACGATATCAAGGTAATAAAAAGTTAAGTAGTACTAATCAATGCGCCGTTTACTCCTCATTATTTTTAATTTTATATAGTACAGAATTTAGTTGGCTTTAATTTACGCAAATTTAATAATACCGTACGCACGGTATTACGTACGGTATTATTCTAAATAAAAAATGTTCGACTTTAACCTCCTTTTCCTACCAAAGATCTTGTTATACTGTCCATTATCGTACTAAAGAGAATGTAAATTACGTTTGTAAAGGATCTATATTAATCCATGAATTGCTAAGTATTTTAGACTGCGTACTTGTCTTTCTCAAAAATTAAATTACACAATTATATCAATTTCATAGGCGCGATTAGAATCATACAATCGTGTTCTCACACTTAAATTTGAGGGAAATATTAACACTCTAATTTTAACAATTAGAGATAAAGAAAAGAATTTGAATATACTTTATACCGACACTTAAAATTTAACTAATGCGTAGAATATGTCGATGCAAATGTTTCCATATGCGTATATTGTACCAGTGTGTTATCATAGGATAGTAAGTCTGCATAGACTACGATATATATATATATATTCGTACATCAGTATACAGTAATTACTTTATATCATGCATTCGATTTTCTACCGTCATGTACCAGTTTTATAGTAAATTCTCATAGCAATCGTTGTGAACGAGCATATCACGTATCCTTATTTACATGCGCATAGAATAAATCCGTTAGTGAATTCAGATTTACGGTAACATCCAATTCCTTACACAATATAACTACAAATGGAGTTTATAAACTAATATCAAAATCGCTTTATTCTCCGCAGCACAAAGACATAGTGATAGATTGAACTATCCATTACTGTCTTTATTAACATTTACAGTATCGCTAAGGAATTGACGCCATTGATTAGTATAATCTTTACAACCCTTTTACAAGTCTAAGAATTCAAAAATTAACAATTAAAACATCAATTTGCCATCAGCCGCTAATCAGCAGATCGGGAAAGTTCTCATCCATTCGGCTTTGGCTAGCAACATTTTGTAAAACTTTCTTATAGCTATCTGTTAATGCTGCACTTGTTGCAGTGTCGAGGGTTGCAAGACATTTCTATTCGACATCGAAATATATCTCAATCAGTTAATTGCAAATTTACCAAGTAAACACGATGTACTGTACACTGGTACGTAAACGCATATATGTATATTAGTACATACGCGTACTTGTACCAGCATGATCCAGCTGTGTATCATTCTTACCTGATAAAGCTCATTTCCATTTCTTAAATCTAAAAGGACGGCCAAACACCTTTCCGAAGCTAATTTTATAGGCGTATTCTTTTCTTTTGCATTATTCAACAAAAGCGGAATCAATTTCGCTCGTGATGATACATTTAGGGTATCTGAATTACCACTAAATAATACATGCAAAGTATGCGTAGTGACTAATTTAACATCGTTCGATTTACTTCGTAATGCCTAAAATAATATAAAAAGGAATGTTAAATTTAAAGAGTATTTAGATCAACATTCATATACTGTACAAGTGTACGTACAAAGCGAGTTTAAAAAGTTTGACATTTTTACATACTTCGATTAACGCTGATATTAGAGGGAGTGGAGGATTTTCCGATGTATACAGTCGTAGCATACATCCTATTGACTGCACGCCAGCACAGCAGATAGGAATCTGACAATACCAAGAAACTATTAACAACGACTCTAACTATATATCACTATTTCATGGGCAATTACCCTATCTGCACATGCTTGAGCCGTGATGGTCTTGATAATTTCATTCTTCATATCTACTTTAACAAGCTGATTCATAGCCTTATGTAGACTGCAAGTCAGTGCCATAGCCAATCCATGCCTGTTAACCCATTCCTGATTTTCTCCATCAGCTATACCAATAGCAATTATTTCAGCGTTAGCTAAAGTTATTGGAAGCTCTAAGATTAGAGGCCATCATTGGCCTACTATTATTATCAAAACAAATAAGTTTTTACCAACAAATTCTGTAACGATATCCTTTAGCTCATTTTCGGGAATAACGTTACAAAACGAGCTAATACATTTTGCAGCCTCTTCTCGAAGTTCTTCCTGTTATAATAGGATATCGATCAAGAACAAATTGCATAGTTAACTTGAAAGCTAACGTAAATTTCGGTGTACTGTAATAATACCTCGCTAGAAGCAAGCAGTAGGAGTAACGTTGCAATAATAGGTTTACGAGTGTCTTCTTTAATTTTTCCTCCAACAACATCGGTAACGCCCGATAAAGCACCCAACATCGACACCCTACATTATATTTAAATCAGATGTTATTTACTTTTGCTTAAATGAATACAGTTTCGTAAATCCTAAGTAACCTAATAGCAATATCTTCAACACTTTTAATCCCCTTATGAAGCTCGGTAAACAATAAGTCCGCACGAGAATGATATTTAATCGCAAGTTTCAGAGCTTTGCTTGCTTCGTCTCTTACTGCACGATTGGCGTCATTAAGCGCTTTTCTAAACGTCGTTTGTAATTGTGGTACGAATTGTTTAAGGTTGGCGCCGACCTTTTATAATATAAGCAATAACAGGCAATTATAAAAAGTAATAATATAAATAGCGACAATATTATCTATTTACGAAAGAAAAAATTTTGTCTTGCCTTTTCCAGTAAGATAACAATCGTATGAAGTATAGCAACACGAACATTACCATTAAATGTATCTCCTAAAATTCTAATCAGAGGGCCAGTCATATTGACAACATTTGGCTTTAAAGCCGCTACACTTGTTAACTCAATCAACTCTCCTAAACCAGTCGCGGCTTCTTCTTTAATCTCGGAACTTCTACCCAAGATACCTTCACGGTAAAACGCAAATAAAGGCACTATTCCCTTTATTAAGAAAAAAATTCCTAAGCTAGGTTGTATCATTTAACCCTTTAAGATATTGCAGATAAAAACCTTTTTAGGTAAGCATAACCCGGGAAGTTCACCATCCTTTACGTCGTCTCTTACAAATCGTACTGCTTGCCTGAGATGCTCAACTTGTTGGATCATTTCAACCCCTGATAATCTCTACAAACAGAAGAAAAATTGCAGCTTGATTATTGCGATTATGATGATTGCTAAATGTTGTCTGCAATTTGGATAAAAACCTTTGAAATAACATTTAGAATATTCCAAGCAAGGCACAAAACATCATTATCGGAATCGTTAAGCATTCGAATGAGAGTGCGTAAAATTAAATCCATCTGAGAAACATAATCGGCAGTGGATTCGCTAAAGAATGGATGCAATAAGCCTAAGGCAGTCTGGGAATATAAATGATAATGTAATAATTATAATAAGACTTCGCGAAAATGCTGTATAAATAACAATTATCATGCTTCATTATACCCTTCGCATGTCAACATCTGATGACTTTGCTAACTCAAAGAGTTCTTCCAATACAACTCTAACAGTCGTTTCATCACTTATTGAGACAACTAACGTCATACAAGCTTCATAGCTCTATCAAACGCAAGTACAATTTAAGCTTAATAGCAAATTTTATCACGATTAGATCTAAACTATCTATGAGTATACTACAAACTGAACCTCTTTTTCCTTTTCATTATCTCTTGTATACCCTTTGATAACACTTAGCAAGGCAGGTATTACTTGATTCGCATATAACGATAACTCTTCACCGGCAACTGAAGCAACGTAGGCAAGAGCTCTTACTTGGATTGGTTCTCTAGCAAGCTATTATGCAAGTGAACAAAAATCAGCATATTTCTTATGCTTTAGAAATCTTGTATACCATATAGATAACATTCTAACAATATTTTACTTTCACTATGATTACCTTTGGCACTAAGAACGGCAATGTAGTACTACTTTTAACCAATACTACTTGTTTTAACCCATCAAGTGCATTTTCTACCATATTCTTATCATCACTATCGATTTCATTTAAAAGAACGGTCAAGATTTCATCAAAAGCAACATCGCCTGTGGAAAATGAATTTTTAGTTTAGTCAATCATAATTAAAGATAGAAATAAAATTTCTGTTAGAAAAACTACGCACCAGTTCTGTCATGAAGATTGTGAAAAGATTTAGCCGCAGCCACTCTAACATCCTGTATATCATCGCATAATACTTTACGAATAACTGCCACCAAGGCATCAATAAATTGCAAAACCTATACGGTAGCAAATCCAGTTTTAAACATTTCTCAATCAATATGATACCATAGTTAACTACAAACAAGTAGGATAAAGTAGGAGATAGTTACTTGTTCTCTACTTATGCATGAGATGATTGCACCCAATCCAATACATGTGCCTTTTCTTCTAATAACGTCATCATCTTCAATTCCTTGTTCTAGAATTGGAATCATCTCTGGTAAGACCCGGTCTCCTAATTTTGTTACTAAATCTGTTAAGCTAGCAGTGGCCATCTGCAAGTAAAGATATTCAAATATTAACTTATGAAGCGCATTTTAAATGAGTGTAAACTGCTACAGCTACGCACATGTCTCATATCCAAGCTAGAGCTAGCAAGACAACCAATAAGCTTCACAAATAGGTTAGGCAGCATTTCGCGTAAAGCCTTCGGCGTATTGATAACAATAACTTTCCATACGTGCATAGCAGCTTGTCGAACCAAGTGCGCAGCATCTGATCTACACATATAGAGACCAGAAAGTACTCGATCGCGACGTCCTCGACCTAATGCACCTAAAATCGACTACGTCAACAATCATAACATTTATTAATAAAAGTCGAAAAAACTGTACTGAGCGTAAAATAATTTAAGACGAATACAACCTGCATCGAATTTTCTGTACCAAAGTTTTCTTCTTCTTTACCTTCTGTACTCATTTTACCAGTAACGCCAGATAAATGGAAAAGTAAATCACCGCACAATTGTACAGAACTAAAACGGATGCGCCAATTATCATCAAGCAATCCAGCTTCAAGTTGAGGTAGAAATAATGATATGGCAGTTTTAGAGTATAAACTAATAATTAGTTGAGCTGCCCGGAGAGAAGTATCTCTTACATATTCTGTTTCATCAGCTAGACCCTAAGAGAAAAGCCGTTGTTGTACTAATTAGTGTTTTATCACTAATATTGCCATTACCAAGAACTATAGCATAACAGCACCATTACCATGGAGGATAAATTTTACCTGTAGTACGCTAGGTATGATACTACCAATAAATGGAGAGAAATCATCTTTAAATGTCATTGGTAAATAAATAAAGAGCATCAAGTATCCATCTCTGACATTTGGTGGCACATCTCTTCGTTGAGTCGTTGCAATTATATCAGGGAGTAGTTTTTCAAGTCTCTCCAAGCCCAATCCGTATACAACTTCGCTTAGACCTATCGAAAATCCAATGAACGTTACGCTTTACATAATATTCTAAAAAACTATGTTAATACTGTATTAATGCACTAGAGTTATTGATATTTGCTATACCTTGAGCCGCTCCAGATCTATCTACAGTACTGGTATCAGTTACTAATTTATCCAATAACCAAGGCAATAAATCCTGAAAGGGTTGTTCTCCCATCCCTTTCACAAGAACTCCAAGTGCTTTAGAAGAAACGTGTCTCACCTACAATTTTAAGTCATACATTAAAGTATCAGGACTAAACTTATAACATAAAAATTTAATATTCCATAAAAAACGTAAACTACATTAGGCATCGGGTCCAAAAGAGCTTGCTTTAAACCAGGTACAATCGAAGGTAAGTACGGCGCTAAATCCTATAATAAAATAATTACTTCTTACTTCTTAATTTTACTAACGGCTTTTACTTTCGTAAGGTCATTACTAATCATAACTAATCAATCTTAATCACTATTAATCATTACTTTCATATCAGTTAATGTAAACATATTGCCAATAATTTGAGATGCCATCTTCTTCGTCTCAGATGATCGTTGCTGCAATGCTCTATGGATAACTGGCATAATGAGGGCTAAAGATGGTGCATCAATAAAGTGCACGAAAGATGTTGACAGTAATGTTTGCAAGCAAGTTGCCGTATGAATAGTCGGCTCACTGAGAGCATCAATTAGAATCGATGATATATCTACAAATACAACATTGGTTGTCATTAAAGTTATTAATAAAATGTTTATAAGGATAAAAGAGATAATAACGTCATTTGTAAAGTTACTTTGTATTTCAGGATTTTTAATAACGGAAGCAATCTGCTTCAGCGCATGTAAGCCAGCATGTTGTACTTTAGCATGTGAATCGCCTAAAATATCTACAAGGTTAGGCACTATATTTGGAAGGCATGATGATAACTGCTTAGGAGCACAGTGAGCCATAGCTCCGAGTAGTTCTACACTACCAGTTTTAGTTCGCCAAGAATCTTCTTTTAGAGCATCCAACAATGATGGAAAAATCAGTTTAACACCATGAGCACTTAATTTCTGCATGATTACTTTTGCTGCATCCTCTGTTGCCTAAGTTAATTTTAATTTTAATACTGTTTAACTTAACATCATCGTGCCGATCTTAATCGATAATTAAGGAAATCTATTGATGATTTTAAAACCAAGAAATTTACCTCTCTAACGTATTGGTTTCCATCGCCGAAGCAAGTTAATAAATGAGGTAAAATTACTACGATATACGGCTCGAATATTCTACCAAGCAAAGAGAATAATATCTCCAAAGCAAATAATGACCCTTCCGAAATACCGTACAAAAATATTTTAAAAGCAAATAAAACATAGTTCATATTTGAATATTATATGAAATCCACAGTATTAAAACCTTCTCTTCGTTTATAGTTTTTCTTATCTTGTATAGCTTCTTCCAGTGCCGACATAATGTTTAATTGTTTCAATGATAATATTCCAAGACCTTTCACAATACCCGCCAGTCCGTAAGCGGCTCCCCTTCTTTCGCCATATTGACCGGATTCAAATAGCTAATTATTTCAATTAGTACAGCACAGTATTACAACACTGAGGTTCTTGTTAACACATTCGCATGCAGGCAAGAACATTATACTATCAAACCTGTTGTAACATTCTCTTTATTAGATCTGGAACTTTATGTTTGACAGCAGGTATTACAGGAGGCAAACAATTAGCTACCGCTTGTTGAACCTTACGTTAATTAAAACAGTAAATTAAAATCTTTAATGAGTGATATTTGCTAAAGCAGATAATTATCATGAAACTACTTTACATTTAAAAATTCGATTAAGAGAGCATATTTACCGGCTGCGAGGGAGTTGACAATGTGTCCAAAAGTTTATCGATGATGGGTAACATCTAAAAATTTTTAAAAATTATAATCATTATCAATTTACGAATCCAAAATAGAGACGAATGCGTACAAAAATGAAGTCAGCAACATACCTTAGGATCATCCTTATCCAAATGTTTTGCTAGAGAGCCCATAACGACAACAACAGCTTGCCTAATTGCATCTTCAGCGGAAGTATTAGGAGCGTTATCAAGGTAACTTTGCAACGTCGGCAGTAAGTTCCCTACAACAGCCTACAATATATGTATTGTTACCATCATCTTTTATCATTAGGCTTATCTCTACGCCAATTAGGGTTAATATACTCATAAAACATTGCTAATCTGACAGAAGCGTCACGGCAATATTAGTTCTATATTTACATATTAGGGACAAACCTTGCCATGCTCATTTATAATTGCTAATGCAGCGTCAAGCATATGCTTTCTAACATTTTCATCGCGATCACCAAGACTCAAGGGGACGAAAAAATTAAATATATTTGATACCTGTTTGAAGTTCGAAATGTTAATTGATGATGGAGAGAAAACACAACCATACTTAATGTAACAGCAAACAATAAGCTATGCTTTACATGATTTTTGCTCATCAACGGAGCCATCAATTCTATAGTTTGGCCAAGGCCACATCTTGCACGCCATTTATCTTTAGGTTCTTCATCATTTCTACGCCCCATAAGGTCTCGAGTTGGTTGTATAAGCTGAAAAATGTGAAGTAATTATTTTAATACTGATATTAACTTACAATTGAATTATGAGTAAGTGTACCTACAATTAGATTCTTATCATATAATTCCAAAATTTGCTTAATGACAACATCGATCTGATCTGGATACTTGTTCACGGCAGCAGTGACAGCCATAGAACTGATTTTTCTGAGCATTTCATCATCATTAACTACAAACTCGAGTAAAGTCGCGCAAATACCAGGCTCTAAAGAAAAATCTAGATCCTCCCATAATCTGTCAAATCATAGAACATTTAATTCATTTTAATCTTAACACGTTTTCTAAATAAAATTAGTTACCTTTTCGAAAGATTTGCAACGTCTTCATTGGTATCAAATCTCAATACCCAAATGGATTTCAAGAAACTTGTACAACGCAGGCGAGCATCATCGGCGGAAATGTTTACCGATTTTAAATCTTTAAGGCAACATAAGGTACAAGTCATGCCTAGAAGACCGGATAACACAGATTTTCTCAAAATAACTTCCGGTGACATTAACCCCAATAGCAGGACATCAAGTTGCTCAGCTGTAACGTTTCGATAACAATTTTCATCGCCAAGAGTGCTACACAATCGCTCCAAACTATCGCATGCTACTCGCTGCACGAAATTTCATGTTAAGTCAAAAAATTGTTGGATCAAGTAAGTTAAGGTTAATATTGGACAAATTTACCTGTAAGTTAACTTCTTGAATTCCACTGACGGGTAAAGCTATGAAATCTATTAGAAGGGAAAGCATATCATACGATGGAAGGAATTGTGGATCGTCCTGTAAGCAAACCCAGTTTTTTCAATAATGATTGTTAGTCTTATACACAATAAGATAGGGCTTGTAAAATATTAGAATATAATTATATGATATAAAAAGAACGTACCTCACTAACAGTACTTGATTCGGTTGTAGCTCGGCTAATGCGAAATTGCGAATGCTCACATATAACTGCCAAAGCTCGTTCCAGTAACTCGTTACTTCGTTCTATTGTTGTTACAATATAACGTAGTAACGGAAAACAGTAAGAAAATGCATAGGTTGATAATTTCTTATTGATTTGTACGGTGTTGTGACCACTATCCTTAGTAGATAGTCTTTGATATAAGCGTTCCATTGATAAACGAATATGTGATTTAATATCAATCATTCTCCATTCACTGTCTAGGTTCGTATCAGATTCCGTAATACGAATAGTACATGATATTACAGTATCAGCTGTAATTCAGGCATAAACAAAATGTTAGTATAAAATACAACCGTCTCATATCTAGCTAGATTAGAAACAGTGCGAAAGAGCAATAAATAAAAATATATAAATTTACCCAGGAGTGTATCTTCACGATTGGTAAAAGCACAAGTACGAAGTTTATAACATAATATTTTCGCATATGATTTGGCAATGGGAGATTGAATTAGAGATAATAACACCGGTAGTAAACTAGATACATGACGTTGCAAGCAGCCTGGATTTGAATTGATGATGGACTCTAGTATCTGCGAGGACCTTGTAAGCGATGTATCTAACTGTGTGCATTAATGTGAGAATAATAATTATTCTTATGATACCCTGTGGTACGTAATTGCAAGGTACCAAGTTGTAAGCTTATCGGTCTTTATGAAACTTACCGATTTTAGTCTTGCACGTATTTCAGATTCTTTCTGTAACTGTGCTTTCATCAGCTCACGTTGTTTACTATCTAATGCTGCCATGCCAGATTCTTTATTGCCTTTTCGCTTACTGATTTCCTAAGATACAAGGATGAGGTTCAATATCGCACTATCAAAGCTACCAACACTGAAATAGCGGATTTTCTTTACAAGCATTATAATAGAAGTAGTACACTTACACGTCTAATTTCATCATCCATTAATTGATCTTCATACGAATACGCTTTCGATTCTCTTTTGACATTTTTTGCTCTACTATCGGCATTTAAGCTATAGAATTACAGTCATCAACATCATTTTTTGTAATTATCATTTGGTTTTTTGAAAGCAAATTAAAAATTTCGACGAAAATAGTAATAACCTTGCGATCAAATTTTGATTCGACAATTCTCCTTCAGGACATAAAAAAATTTTGTAATCTTCGTCCGAAATATTTAGCAAAGCCTCTTGGTTGAAATCTTGCAGAACATTATTAACCATTGCATCGACAAATTGACTTCCAACAACTTTAGAAAGAGTTTCTATGACATTCCTGACACCCTATCATAGTAATACTGTATTACAAACTGGTAAAAAGGTAGCATATTAAAAGAAATAAAAATAAAACTGAACCGAAAAAGAATACCTCAAACGACGTACGACTTTCCTCCATCATAGCAATAATTTCACCTAATCGACTTTGGACACATTCCTTAGCAATTACACCATTACTTTTTAATAGCTTTAACCAACATCGTCCGTCAACTATAGCTAAAGGTAAAGTATGAGAATTTCTATAGCGTGATAGCAATAACAGTGAATTATATGAACCGATGACTTCTACCTATATCGGGTTCGTGAGTATCAATCAAGATTTTGACTGCTAGTTCTTCATTAAATTGGTTACTAAGGTGTGCAGTTGCTGATGCTTCAAAAATTGTTTTAAGAGCAAAGACGAATATTTTTCTAGTCTTTTCCTGATTGCTACTACCTTCCTCTTTAGACGTATCAGTCTATACATATATACACATACACATATAAATCGAACATACAGCCTAAGTAACTAATTAACTTGACATTATTAATACATATAAGATTTCCTAATATTTCAAACCTTCTGAGATAAGCAAACTCTATAATGTTCTCTAAAGCATTGTAGTAGACAATCCAGTACATGAACTCCATTTAGAGTAATAGACTTCAAAATGGTTACGACATCTCTTGCTCCTTTACGGATTGCCCAACTATCATGTGTTAATCCATGAACAATGACGCTAGCAAGTGGGCTTTAAGCAAAAAATAATAGCACATATTGAATTACTTCCAGATTTACCCAACTAATAGGTATAAACAGTAGTGTCAAAGAACAAATAATGTTCCTTAGTATTAACCTTAAATTTTCTGCGGTTAGTTTAGAAGAGTGACATTTCAGGAGTATTTCAACGAATTCTAATACTAGTGCTAAATCTGTAAATAATGAGAAATTGTTATCAAACAAAAAAATTTCTAATCTAGTATTAGATAAGAGCTGCATATTAGTATCTACTACCTTCGTCACTACAATTGTTCATGAATTTATCGGAAGTAAATAGTTTGGAATTTGCATTAAGCACAGCTGACCAAAATCCAGTAAAATCGCAATCTATATTAAGTGTTTCATAACATCAGAAATTCAAATATTTTCCTTTGTATTTTTAGCTACATCCTAGTACAATTTACCTGACGCTTGTCCAGCTACACTTAACTTGCATAAAATAATGGCAGCTATTAAACCCTCTATTCTTGATGGTTGTTGACTAATTTGGGAAGTACACTTACTAAAGACCTAGTAAAGTTGACATCCAACATTACTCTTTTCATAAAGCATAGCAAAATCTAATCACAGTTTTAATACCTCTAGAATAGAACCTAGTACTGGAGCTCCGTATTTAAGGCAATCACCTTTATTTTCAAAGGCATAAAAATGAAGGTTATACTCGACCTTACTTCAAACAGACAGTCAATAATCAAAATTGTATCATTGATGCAACCATTTCTAACCTTTAAGGCATTTAGCTAAGAATTTCAAATAAGCAACACGTACGGTAGGTGTCGAGGCTTTATCAAGTGATCCATTCTTTAACAGATCAATTTAATCATTTAAGTATAGAATGTAAATAAGATTTGAAATAAATCAATCCTAGCATCTTAAACGGTACCTTTAAATATTCAAACAGAAACTTGGGTATTTCCGAAGTAATTGCTTCTGCCCATAAATTTATCACCGATATTGCATATATGTGCGATCCTTCATGAGCTAAACAAATTTGTTGCATTGTATTAAAAAAATTGCAACGTTTAATGAAAATGACAGTATCCTATTCTTACTTTCTTGCTTTGTATAATTTACGAGCTCTTGGCAAGCAAAGATAGCCAACTCTTCTTTTTTAGAGCTACCACTAACACTGTGATAACTTATACATCGGAGGCCTGTAATTGTATTGTTGCCATATCACAAACATTAAATAGTTTTATTTAATACCTAGCAATACCGTACATAATTATATCATCTTCATATTTTTAATAACCTTCTAAAATAGATACACGTTGTGTCCAAGCAGTTATTTTTCCTTCAGAACCTAAGACAAGAAATATCATGAGAAACCAATGGTAACTTCGTAAGTTTACGTCAATTTACAAAAAGGTTCAACATAAATAAAAAGTGTTTTATATGTATCAAAGATACTGTCCATCTTTTATGTTATAAAACCAATCTACCTTTCAATATTGATAACAAATAGTTAAAAAAACTTTTTGTAGCACCAGAGTCTGTACACTGGCGAATAAAATTTTTAATCATCAACGATGCTTCTTTGCAAATTTCTTGCTTGGATGAACGGAGCGCAGCTGAATAAAATATAGTAAAAGTAATTAGCTACTAATTTTATACAATTGAATGTTTACAAGAGTACAATGACTTATAGTTCAGCTTACAGGCGGTAATTTTGGAAATGTCCATCAGATATTGACTTAGATCAATTCTGACCGAATCGAATAAGAATGGCATACCTGCGATCGAAATATAAAGTGTAAGCGTTATTACAGATATAAGTCTAATCTAAAACTATGTTATGGCTGTCAAATTTTTGAAAAGATGAAGTTTAATATCACACATACATATAATAGCAACATCGAGGTTACGTAATGCAGCTTTTTGGACCGCTGGAAGGACCTTTTCTTTAAATTCAGCGTGATCGATATTATATATTAAGTACTTTGTCCAGATCTAACAAACGTGCGGTAGAGAGAAGGTAACAGATTATTATAAACTCTTTGTATATCTGTAGACGATAGTTAGTAAAAAATACTGTACAATTTATTACGGAAGCAATTTCAACGGAATTAAAGTAAATAATATTTGTAGTAGCAATTTGATAAATGTAATAAAAGTAACATAGCAGTCTTACCAAGATGTGTCTGGGAGGGACAGTTTTACTATTAATCACTGTTTTCAAGAATAGATTGAGCAGTTGTCCCTGAATATTACAGAAAACATATTACCGAAATTACTGTAAGATGTTATAAATTAACATACCAATTCATTCAACACATCTATTACAATTACTGTAAGATAAGTAAAATGTTGACTTACTTTATACTTCGAAATAGTCCCATTATCACGTAAGGATATCAAATACTTTAAGATCACCCCTAACATACTGAGGTAGTACTGTGGAGTGGGAAATTGTAAATTTATTCAATAATTTTTCAATGTATTAGATAATAGGACTAATGCACAGTCTTTGCTATACTTTTTACCTGCTCACCATCAAGGTTAGTGATAACGTCTAAGTATACAGTCGCTAACTCTGGAAACTAGATAAATAAAACGACAATCGCATGATATAATCCCATTACGGCTTCATAGCACTAGTATGGAGTTCTGTCATTGGTAGATAGCAAAATCACATTTAATATCTTCACTCTGAAAATTACCAGTTTAAAATTATTGACCAAGTATCTATTCGCCACGTTTACTAGTCTTTCATTATTGCTAGAAAGAACGAAATCCAATAGCTGACTCTGCATAACGATCTATGATTGAAATATGAAATAGGGTCATAATTCAAACGTTATATTATGTAAGTCACATAAGAACTAAAAGAGTAAATTGGATGAGATAACCGTTCGATATAACGTACAAGTTTATTCAGTGCAGGACTGGTAAATGTTTTAGATGAATTGAATACTGTACGCTGTATGATGCAGAGCCAATTTAGCATTATTAATACCTCCCTAGACGTTGATGTGCTATAAAAAGTAAAAGTAGTGTACAAAATTCTTAGCAAATTCTACACTTACGATTTCTGTATGGATACGTATATTGATTGATATCAATATACTCAAGACATTAACGAAGACATATTCCTTATGAGTTAATTAATAACTTACGTGCTTAGGCGACCAAGAGTGAATGCAGCTTCTTGCTGTAATAGTGGTAACAAGCACTTGATAGCCAATTTAGCTATTGAGATTAAAATAAATTGATAGTCATTAGCTTCCGTTGAGAGATACGATTAGATGTCACTCTAGGTGTACATGTAAGATAATTATTCCATAGAATGATAGATATTATACAACTCACATACTCGAACAAAATATCATAATTACATTATCCTGTTGTAACTACTATAAAATACTTTAAATCACTTGAAATAATACAAAAATGAATTTCTACTTGCATCATAACTGTACACAATGCAATAGCAATTAATGCTATATAACTTCAACTTTACCAGTCAATTGTTAAGCCTATATGGTACTGAATATAAAATATATGTAACGTATTTGCTGTATCAAAATAGATAACGCATTCGTTAGTATACTGTATTGTAAGCGTTACTTAAGTTGTCACAGATATGATGCTAATATTGCAAAAGTAACAATACGTCGATTACGTTTGTAACAGTTTACATCAATTAAATATTTTTAGAGATATTTGAAACTTAAGAAATTTACCATGAGATCCAGCCAAGGTATGTATGACACCAGCAACTTTTAAGCGATTTCTCCGAAGTCTTTTTTAAAATAGTAAACATGTAAAAGGAGCAAAGGTAAATTATCTATTGAAGATATACATGATGTAACAAAGTACCCTATTCAGTAATAATATAATTATTATTAAAAAAGGAGATTACTAATGTATCGTAGGATAACAAGCAATACATAGTTTGAGGTAGGTGAAGTGAAATTTTCAAGAGATTAATTTACCGAAGATTTCTCACAGACAGCATGAGATGATAGCATATTTGTTTGACTGCATCTTCTGGTAAATCTGTCATAACGTGAAAGCCAAATTTGAAAGTTAAGTACAGAGAATAATTGATTGGCTGTAATAAACGCAGTAGGCACAAAACTAGTGCGTCCAGTAGCAATGGCAAAATTGATTAAAACAAATAGGGTAGAATAGTTCAGTCCATGATTAAAGAGCTAGTATTTCAGATTATTGTATTTCTATATTCTATCTAACGTAGTATACTGAGAAAATGTTTTACGACATGTACTCGTATATACGCGTATGCACTGAATTTATAGTACTCCATTTTTGCAATCAGTGACTATCTGGATAGAAAATCATGGTCACAAAGTTACTTTTCTGCTTTAATGTACGTTTGTATGCAAATGATACAATGTATTTAGTATCTCTGTATGAAACTGAAGTAACATTATTAGCTTCTCAATATTTGATCCTTTTTCAGCTGCAGTGCGCGTATTATATGTTAGTCTACTCGTACATTTAATCTAGAGTAGTGTAGTAATGAAAAGGTTCAGCAATATAATCCATGTATCGAATTTATAACACTAAGATTTTGCAGGCAAATAACCATCGGGATAGAAAGATATAGTGATGAAGTCGTTTTTTTCTGATTTAATATACGGTTGTACTTTAATTATGTAATGGAATTACTGTATCTATTGTAGAACACCAACATCGTATTAGCACATTGCTTCAATATCTGATCTTTTTCAGCTTTATTACATGTCTTTTAACCTCCATAGTATTACTTTTATCATAAAATCACACATAAAGCTGCTATAAAGTCTTTTTTCTGCAATACACAGACGATTCCTAGCATTAGCTGATGCCTACTATCGTTATCCATTCTACGGATAAGTATCAATTCAAAAGTAGAACATTACCCTTGTTGGCAAAGTAAGCAAGGATTGTATTATTTCGGAATAGGGCATGTTGGAAAGCTGCCGATGACATATTTTCTAACATCAAGACATTTTCCTGAGTTGGCAATCGATGTCGATGTACAAAGCAAAAGAAGAGAGATTATTTATTTCATTCCTATGCAGTGACAATGCTGGATCGATCAACCATGACTGTAATCAGTATTGCAGTCTTACCTTTTCTGTATTGGCCATCACTGGTTTATGGGAAAATGTGAATTCAAAATTCAATTTTCCAGAGTATTTCTGTATACACGAGCAGCTTCCGCTGTGTATTTCTTAAGAATCTTTGATGAGTAAAATGGAAAAAATTAATTTTACATACGAGTAGAATTGCAAGTTGATCAGCTGACTGCGCTAGTAGCCATGCTGTATCCCAGATCTATTTCATACTTGATTTGTATACGATCGTTGATAGGGCTGGTGGTCAACACCTCGTATAGTTATCTCAAGTTTTTACTGAATTATTCATCCAATACAGATGCTGCTTACCTTCGCTTTCGTTAGTATAATAATCAACAAGAAGAGTCCAAGTGGTTTTAAAATTAGTTTGCAGGCCTCGACAATCACTTTGGATCGCTTTCCTTTCAGCAAGGTCCTTGCTGATTGTTCCCCTAGAATGTACAGTACAGGACAGTATAGGTTTAGACTGTACACTGTACAGAATGCATGACCATGCTTTGGGGGTAGCGAAAGGGTGGCCAGACCACTGTATTCTATTCTCATACGTACACTCGTTCAGCATGCATTATCACAGTACTGGTATAGACTGTCGACTACTGTTCAAGCCTAGTACCATCGTCTATACTCTAGCATACAGTATAACACCACCAAGGATTGGTTGCCCGTCTCGGCGTGTTCCACACACCTTGCTTGAACTGACACATAGACTTGTAGAAGAAAAATGGAACGCTGCACCATCGTAGCAGCGTTGGATTATATTTAATTATCACAGCTACTACTTTTATTAAGGCTGCTTAAAAAGCGACTAAGGAACCGCGAATAGTTGTGAATAAAACCTCTGCATCATAGAATTGATATTTTTTCGTTTAACCGTGTCGTAATTTCAGCTCATTACAGTAGTTTTGTATAGGCAATACAGTGATGGTATGTCGTGTAGAACTTAGGGATTTGCTCGATTTTAACAACTCAGAATTTTGACTTGACGGATTACGAACCTAGAGCTAAGAACCCGTATACTACAAACTGTGTTCGGCTATAGGCCGTTATTACACCTGTGCAGCGCTATAATTGCTTCTATGCTAGCACTCCGTATTAAATTGCGTCAACCGACACCTGTCAGCATTTCCGTCTCAGTATATGCAAATTATTCCACTACTACAGCATTAAGGCATACTAGTTTGTCATAGTTAAGGTTAATAATACAGAGATAAAAATAATTTGAAGAACGCAATTGATTCTCTAACACTACTACAGCATAAAGGCATACTAGTTTGTCATAGTTAAGGTTAATAATACAGAGATAAAAATAATTTGAAGAACGCAATTGATTCTCTAACACTACTACAGCATAAAGGCATACTAGTTTGCCATAGTTAAGGTTAATAATACAAAGTTAAAAATAATTTGAAGAACGCAATTGATTCTCTAGCATCCCATGCATCCATATCTTCATTTATTGAATTGAATAGACCTATAGCGGGCAAGCCTAGAGGTGCTATAGGCGGATCTCTTACATTCCTACAGTTTACATACGTGTATTGGGGTGAACAAGGAAAATTTCAATAGTACTCGTAATGATTGATTAACTGACTAAATCATACGCTTTCTTACGCGAACAAATTTTAGCAGCTAATAACTTTGTGTACTACAATCTTTCTTACTATACCGTATAAACATTATAATCATATACAACCAGCCAAAATATCACAATCTTAAGGCATGAGCTAAGGTTAGGGATATTTACGTATACAGTAACCGTTTCCATAGCATAATCACTAAATCAATTAAAACTATTTTTCCAATGTGGTTATTTCATTGGCTGGAAATTACTAATATAGTACTGTACAATCTACATCGAAGATCAACTCAAACAAATGACGTAGCAATCCACTTTCTAATCCAAATACCTCGTTTCATATTAGCGCACACCCCAGAATATTTTATTACAAACATTTACAAAGGAATTAAAATGCCGTCTTATTTAAAATAGTAATAATCAATATGCCCTTATATCATTAACATCTAAGCTGAATCTGAGTTCTTATGGTCAGAGAATGAATAATAATTTCCACTAGAGATTGATGTAATAAAAAATAAAAAATTAAGTAATGTGTATTCCATCTCTTCTTGCTAAGCTGAAAGTAATATACATGAAAACAAATACAGGCCTTATTAATAACAGCATTTAGTCTGATGAATATGATACTACCGTTACAATAAGAAACGATTTAAATAATCTTTCAAGAATTGTACCTGTATTCTTTATAAGCCTATTTATAACAAGAAAAATGAACCTGCAATTATTTATTGAAATCTTATATAAAATTAACAATTCCCGAATTACTCTGTAAAGATACCCTCTTACTTTGTATATTTTATGACGTACGATACACAAATTGCATCGTTACTGGCTTTGAACATACACAAATTTAATTTAAGTGCAATATAGCAATCTACCGAAACACACATTTATGGAGTAATATCTATAGCACAGTTTGCAGTATAGTGCAGTATCTGTAACAGCCTACTACACACAGGTCTGTGCATTATTATTTATAGTACCACCCATATCACGATTTTCTGATTGATGTTGTGGTATTTTCTTCGATGCCGTCACTTTCGATTTGCCAACCTTTCTACTCGATATTTGGCCGTTTTCGATGGCCTCATTTAAAGGTGTTCTCTGTACGCTTTGCTTGCTATGGATAGATTTAATACCTTTACCTTGTATCGCAATCATCTTTACTGAATCGCTGTGGACACTTCCTACATATATGTATCCTTGTGTCAATGCTGGGCCGAGATAGCGAGGACTGGCAAGATTCATCAGATGTCGTGAGACAGAACTAAAAAGTATTAAAGAAATGATTATGTCAGAAAATTGTTACTAAGTCAACTAAACTGCATCAAATTATACCATAATTATTTCCATTAATGTAAATTATACATCAAGAGAAATAATAATTAAATTATTAACATAAATAAACATTTAAGATTATTTGCTGGTTATTGACATAAGCGTAAAAAACCTGTTATCTGGATGGATTTGTATGATTTCCATAGAATTAAAATGGGTGACGTACAGGAATGGCTCGCGATATACTATATGAATATTAATACATTAATGTCAGACGTAAATTTAAGATAGTTAGAGCTGTATAATCCTATAATACTAAAATAGCTAATAGTATACGTAATATATTACAGAATTAATTTACCAAAAGTAAGAGGCAATCTTGACCATTTTAAATCATCCTTTCTAGTCCTTTTTCCGCACTCATTTACGAATATGCCAAATTCTAGTTAAGTACACCAAAAAAATACCAAACTTGTGACAACAATAAACATGTTTACTACATACGTCTATACTGTATCAACATCATCAACTTTCTTAAGATTTCACTTTGCCACTTACCAGAGAAACAGAGCAAATATTCTTCGTCTGAAATCTTAATGCATGCAATAGGAAAACTGCTAGCTGATGATACACCATAAATTGCAAATGCAAGGGAAGAATCATCACGGTCCAAGAATTCTTTTAAAATAGGAGAAATGAATACAACGCTTAATTGTTGCTCGATATAATTGCTATTAAAGAAAAATTTAATATGCGCCTATTTTTTAAAATAATAAACTACATGTACGTATGTAAAAGCACATATCTTTTACCATTTATTTCATTAGTTTTCAAATTAATAATGTGATATCTATCCGTTCCTATAATAACTCCTGAATTTGTAAATTGAATACAGCTGCATGGTTCCTGGGTTGCAATTTCCTAATTTCAAATAAATATAGTATAAGCGTAAGATAGTGTTGCGGTAAATTACAATTTAAAAGTAGCATTTAGTATTACTAAGTTCACCTTTTTAATGCAGAATGTTTTATCTTTTGCAGAAAATTCAAGTAAAGTTGTTTTATTTTGTAATGCTGCACAAACGTAAAGGCGTCCATTAATCTGCAAACATATCATAAGTAATTTTTAATTTTAGATCGCTATCCATCAACTGTATCAATATATATATATATATATATGTAAGCTACATATTTACTCGTGCGGATGAAAATAGATGGCATGAATGAATATTTTGCACTGTATTTATAGCCAGCTTCATCTGGGGAAAAGTGCCAGCCTTTTTGGAAAGATCGTCTCTATCAATCCAACACAACTGCTTATCTTTACCTTAAAAATAGAATTTACTCTATATTATTATCATTATCCAGTTACTGCTTTCATGAAAATAAGATAATATCAAACCTGTGATTAATATTAGCATTTGCTGATCGTCAGTATATTGCATTTGAAATACACCCGGTATCCCTGACAATTGATTGAGGCTACCGGAACGATGACTAGATTTGATACTGGATGAGTGTAATGTAAATAAGCCTTCTTCACAGCCAACAAAAACGTATTTCTCTTTACTTGGTAGAGTACAATTGATCTCCTTGACACTTTTACCATGTAATTCAAGTATTACATTTCCGTCAACTGGTCTGCTACTATCTTCTTGGTCGTCAATTAAATGTTCTAAAGCTTTTACCCAACGTTGTTTCTCAGTAAAATTGGATGCCATCAAATACATTATCTGAGATGGCCAACAAGCAGTAATAGGTCGTATTTCAATACCAATGATGAAAGGACGATCAGTCGAAGCAACGCTACTTAGTTCAACACTATTCACTTCGGCATTAATAACAGTTTCCGAATTTTTAAGAATCAAGCTAAATTCTTCCAGTGGACTTTCATCCCTTTCTTTATTATATAAAGCAATTCTATCCTCTGCTAATACAATCCATCTATTTTCCCAATTTTTCTTAGTACTACCTGGTCTTTTAACCTTCATCCAACCCTGCAATTTATGACCAGCAATTGATAATGAACTTTGCTGTTGCTTTATAGTATGTTTTTTATCAGTATCTGTTTTATTATTATTATTATTATTATTAATATCTACAGTTAGATGCTCTAATAATTCTAGCGGTAAACCGCAATTGTGCGGCAACGCAGGGGAACATTTAACATGGCAAGTAGTCTGGCATTCAGTACATTTTGCGACTTGGCGTCCAAAGTGGATACTATGTAGACATACACTACAGCTTACCGGGCGCATAGTAAGACAAGTAGTAAGCCTATGTGGAATGTTATGATGAATCCTTTCTTTAGAACGCTCATTAATAGGTTTATTAATAGACTCATTCATGGATGACTCATCGAGAGTGTTATCTAATAGCGATTTTTCACCAGCTATTTCCTTATCCATTAAATCAGTTAACTTTCTCTTTAATCTGCCTGTTTCTAACCTAGAAGCCTCCAATTCTGATCTTAAACGTGTAATCTTGCTTTTCAGTTGAATATTGTTAGCTTTTTCTTTGTCTAATAAATCTTGAATTTCCTTATTCGTATTACCATTGAAAGTCTTTCCTAATAGCTTCTTCTTCTTTTGTGTTCCTGATGATTGTATATAATCGATCAGTTTCGATTGCTGCATAGCAGTTGCTTGCAACTTCATTTTTTCTTCATTATGCATATTTTGTACTAATTCAAGCTGACTTTCTAATTCGGCTATCTTAATCGAGAGCATTTCTTTCTCTTCACTTGTGCTTTCAATATCTTGGTTTAAGATAAAGTTCGCTTTCCTAGCGGCTACTAGATCGTTTTGACACTTTCGTAGCTCCTTTTCAGCCTTGCGATATAGCTTAGTTTGATGTTCGAATTGTTGCTTTAATGATTTATTATCTAATTCAAGGACTGTTTGTTTCCTTTCTAAAGCACCCATATCGTTATTCATTATAGCTGACTCCTTCTTGTATTCCTCAAGTTGTTGATAGTATTTTTCAACATCTTTTGTATGCTTACTAAATGAATCTTTTTGCAAATTTTCGAATTCAAGAACTTTGTTTTCGAAATATAATCTTGACTGCTTTTCAGTCTCTAAGCTAGCCTTTGTAGATGCAATTGTTCTTTCCGCTTCATCCATATTATTCTCAAGTTCAACTTGCAGCTTATTGTAACTTGACTCTTTAGCTTCTAATTCCTCATTAATGTATTCCAAATCTTGAATTTGTGCTTCAAGAATATTGCATGTCTTTCGTAGGGTACTAAGGGTCAATTCTTGATTTTCGATGTGACTTTGTTTCTCTGCAAGCTGTTCTCGAAGTTCTTCACAAATTCTTTTCGATCGATCAGTGCCATTCTTAAGTTGCGATAATTCTCTTCTGTAATTATCGCATTCGTCCCTCACCATGTCAAGTTGTTTTGCTTTTTCATTTAATTGATTTTTAAGACTATTAATTGCTTCGTTATCACCCTTTGTAGATTGTAATTTATCGCTATTGGCTTTTAATAGAGCTTGCAGTTCATCTACTCTATTTTTAAGTTTACGTTCACTCTCCTTCATATTCATGATCAAGTCAGCATCTTCTGCAGATACACGTTCAGATCCTGATAACTTCTCTTTCAAATCAGTAATTCGATTTTGGAAATTTTCTTTATTTTCGATATTCTCTTTATCAAGTTCATTAATTTGAGTAACAAGAGCTACAGTTTTCTGTTTTTCCAAATCTAACATATTGTTTGATTCTGCTAATTGTCGCTCGAGATTTTCCTTTTCCGATTTCCAGTTTTTGATCACTTCTCCTTCAACGGAATTTCTAGATGAATGACAATACTTTTGACGCCGTAACTCGAAAATTTCATCCTGTAAGCTATGATTTGTGGCTAAAAGATTTGTATTTTCATCTTTGCATTTTGAAATATTGTTATTTAACTTTTTAATATCATCACTTAGTGCAATCTTATTTATTTCAAATCTTTTTCTATCACGAGTCCACAATTTCATCTGATGGTCATATTCGTCGCCATTTTCCTTTATTTTATCTTCTAATTTTCTACAAGTCCTTTCTGCCCTTTTTTGTGCTCTTTCAGATGAAGATAATTTCTGTTCCAATTCGTCTACTTGTGATAGAAGACTATTACATTGCGTAGTCTTCTTTTTTAGCATTTGACTAAGTCTAAATTCGGCATCACCATTTGCTACTACTTGTCGTATTTCTCCAAGTTCACTTTCCAGGCATTTCTTCTCACTTTCCAATTCTTCAATTCGATTATGCATATCGGATTCATTAGCATTCTTTTTTAACTCATCTATTTCATCTTGCATTAATGATTTTGTCCTCCTTAAATTTTGTATTAATTCAGTAGCTTCAATGTTAGACTCGTTAGCTTTGGACAATTTGTTTTGATAATCCTCCATGCGAGTTTGATATTCTGCATTAACTTTATTTAACTGAACTTGTAGTGTATCCGCACTTTTCATAGCATTTTCATTTAACTTGGCGCATTTAGATTGATACTCTGAAATTCTTTGCTTCTGATCTTCATTTAGCTGCTTTTGATTCAGTACCTCTTTCTCTAATCGTTCTATCTTCTTAGTTAATCCATCCATGTCACACTCTACCTTAGTCTTAATTTCTTCTAACTCACGGATCTTCTCATCTTTCTGCTTTAAAATTTCTTCTCTTTGATTCATTTCTTCGACTTCAGCAAGCAATTTTTTCTTGTCTGGCTTCTCGCTATCAGATAAACCCAACGTAATTCGCCTTTTTAATCCTTTCACTTCAGTTTTATTCATTGCAAAATCTTTTTCTAATTTATGATTAGTTTCTTGCAATCTTTCTACAAGATCATTTTTTTCTTCAACAGTAGACATAAGCTCTTCAATTGTAGACTGTAATTGGCTATTTAGTAACTTTAATTCGTTACGATTAGCCATGGCTTCTTTCAATTCCTCAGTTTTACCTGCATAACGTTTCTCAAGATCCTGAAGACAATTTTGATTACTGTTATCAATTCCTAAATTGATCGGTTGCCCATCAGATAAATCTTTTATGTACGTAAAGCCTGCAAATGGTAGCTGTTTCTTCAGTGTCTGTAGGTCAGTTTGAAAATCAGCTGCAGTATTACTTGCATCATCAAAAGTATCAAAATATGCAATATCCCCATATCCATTCAATTCTGGTACATGAGGTGGCACAGTACTACGCAATGTCGCCCAATTAATGCCATCGAAAAATGGATGGCAACCAAGGCCATTGTAGGCTAATCGTTCTGACTGATCAGTAATTAATTCTTTAAGAAGTAACTTAGCGCTATCGCTAACAGATACATGTGGTGGAATGCTAAAAGTATCCTATTTTTTGAATTTTTTAGATAGAAAATTCACATTAACCAGGACTATTTTCAATTAAAGTTCGATGTAAAAAATTATTATTGAATCGTCAAGAAGGCTGTATTTATCTTTTTGATCCGAAATATATTGTTATCGTAAATTTACTTACCTTATAACCCATAATACGACCATATGTAGATATAATGGTATCACCGGTAAAAGGAGTTTGACCGAATAACATTTCATATATCATAACTCCTAGTGACCACCAATCGCATTCGATACCGTAAGTACCACCATATTCGAGGCCAGATAAAACCTCCGGAGCAATATAATCTGGTGTTCCGACTGGCATTTTTGAAAGTACCTGTTAAAAACCGATCAATTATAATAAATTTTTGAAATAAGTTATTAAAGTACAGAAAATCAACGGTAAATAATAATGACGAATTAAGGTTTCAATTCTAACCGTATTATTAGGAGATAGTCGTGCAGCAGAGCCAAAATCTGCTAATTTAACGTGGCCTGAGCTATCTAGTAAGATATTATCAGGCTTTATGTCTCTATAATTTAAATCAGTTAGTGATATGATTATAACAAGGTGTAATTTCTTAGAAAGTAAAAAAATCGTACCACACAGTACTTAATTTACATTATAGATTAAAAGCTAAATTTTTGAATGAACTATATTCTACTAACCTATGAACATAACCCATCATATGTAGGCTATGGATGGCTAAAACACATTCAGCTGCATAAAAACGGCATGCGCTTTCCTCTAATCGATTATCGCATCTGCTTAGTAAAGATAACAGATCGCCTCCAGGATGAAATTCCATAACCAGATAGAGAAAGTCATCGTCATGAAATGCATATAATAATTTAGTCAACCATGAACTATTAGCTTTGGCCATGATATCTCTTTCTTCATTAAAGAAGCAGATCTATAATATAACATTGATAATTTTATTTTTTAATATGGATACATCATTACAATTGAATTTTTGAAGAAAGATTTAGATGCAGAAATTTAATATTTCGTATATATCCGTGTATAACAACTATAAGCGTATCAAGTGTTGACTTACCTCATCTTGAGAGAGTGTTTCACTCTTTTTCAGAACCTTCATTGCATAATAATTATCTGTTGTATTCTTTTCTTTAACAACTTGTACCTACAAAAAATTTCGATACAGTTGTAAGGGTGCAATAAGGAAATTGTGTTGAATTAGAAATAACCGAATGACTTCGTCAGCTTAAGACTAATGTATTGTACTACTTTATAGACGTAATGCTTATTTACAAAATGTAAGGTAGAAAGAGCATAAAGTATCTACCCCTAAGTAGATATCGTATGCGCATATGTATAGCTAAAATAGATGGATAAAGTAAGTAGATGACATTTCAAGCTGTTCTGAAAACAATCGTCACAAAACTTCAAGCTAATCGTCACTGAATAGCTTACGTACTCCAGTAGAGCAAACAGCTATATCATGACATTTAGTGACTATAATTACAACAAGTTACCCCCCTAAAACAAGAGAATGCACATTACCTCTCCAAAGTGGCCACGACCAATGATGTGCTGGACCTCAAAGTCTTCCTTGTTGACGAACATGGTTCTTAGAGTATCGATAGCATCAGTATCTAGGAGAGATAATAAAATTCAATTTCTGCACATCGAAAATATACAGAATTATTGAGAAAAATCAATTTTAATTGTATCAATTGAAAAATGGACAACATACATTTATTAACGTATTTTATAGCATCTCGGCTAACACTCGTAGAACTGGAACTGTCACGGACGCATTCGTCATATAACATCAAGAAGCAATCAATAAAACTTTCCTTGCAGGAAACATCCTTCAATGACGGATGGACCAACTTGTTGCCAAAGAACTGATTTAGTTTGCCACTTTTTGAAGTTGCAGATTCCTCCATGGTAATAACAGCAATATTACAAATAGGATTCTTGAATAACAGAAAAGGAATGCTCTCCAATCACAACACAACTGGTGGAAAGTCGAGAGCGACTTTTTTTTCAATCGCTCCTTCAATGTTGTCTGTTAGTAGACTGCACTGTTAATATTTAGAATCAAGTCGATTGAATCGAACAGTCAGTCTTGAAATCTAAGGTATAGTATACTTACTGCTCGCCGAATGAACAGCAGATTGATTTGAAATGGGCAAATCCCAGCAATTTGGATGTTATATAGTACCTAAAGTACCGTAAATATCACCTCCTCTTTTTTTGAATTTGAAAATTCTGGTGGTGCGCTTTGATTGGCTGATTGCGAGGAAAAGGTTACGATACGGTACGGCACGATCCGTGACAGTACAGTACAGTACTGTACTGTACAGTACTGTACACTCAGGCTCTTTACTGTACACTGTACACTGTACAATATGCACTGTCGTGGACAGATGGACTACAGTACTAAAAGACTGGACTGGATATGCCTTTAGATGGACAGACGTTTGGCCAACTTTGGTCAACAAATTGTGTCAAACACTTCGTTATGACAGTACTAAATTTAGTATATAGACAGTCGATTCTAAATTGATTGATTTTGTGAATGAAGTAATATTACATTGTATTTCATAGGCTGTTAGTAAGCTCTGCTTGGAAGCAGTAACTTTAAACAATAAATGTTATTCAAATTAATCAGAGTGATTTAGAAAACAGACTGGGAAAATCCATACTGAGTAACTATTTTTCGCCATTGGGAGGGGGCCTCATCTGCTAGGGAAAGTCCGTCCATCCGAGGAGAGTGTCTACTGTCCGATCCAGTCTGGTCTGGTGTACAACTGGACTATAGTCAGTCTGTTAAGTTCATCGAGGTCAGAAGAATTTCTATGGTTGAGTTTGACTAGGAGACAGACGATGAGAGCAGTATTTTAAACTAAGGAAAAGGAAGAATGATCTCTTCTTCGAAGTATTGTCGCTAGAATTGTAACCATAACCGTACACCATATTGTGCAAAACCAAAAGGCAACCTGGCAGCTGGAGCACTGTCGTGTACAGTGCGTTAGTCTCCAGCATCTTGTAATTATAGTTTACTATATTACAACGATACATTATATTTCAATGCCAATAGGTAGTAAATAAAATAGAATTACAAGATGCCGGAGACTAGTGCACATACAGTAGCTCCATCCACCTTACATAAACTTGTTAGGACAGTTTCAGCTAAATATTCTAAGAACTATATGTAAGGGAAGGTGGCGGGGGCTAGTGTACAATGACCGATGGTCATCACGGTTAAGATAAATTAAATTGATCAGCAAAATAGGATAATAGTACAGTCCATACGTGGACGTAGAATGCCATGCGCAATTATACATCAATAAATAACTGCATGTCGAGAAGGAATGCATATATCTTTTACTGGTTTTATAGTTAATATGTCAATACACCGGCTTTGCCATTTTGACACTTTACAATGTCAACGTTTTCAAGTGCTATTGGTATTAAAATAAAATAAATTCATTCAAAGTGTCGATTCCGAAATGTAATGTGTGACACTATCCGTATAAACATATTGGAATTATAAGTTTATAATATCGACTAGAACAACAATCCATACAATATTAACTATGACTATGTGCTGAGCATGCTGAGTATAACATTAACTAGTTAATTGATAATGTTATTGTCACGGACTACTTCCTCACAAGTTTACAGTACTAGTCTAACGTAAAGTACTGACTTTGAGTTGCTTCTACAGATTACTACCCTAATCTGTCCAAAGATCTAGTCAGAATAGAGTACTGCTACTATAACGCTTAAGAACTACCCTTCTAAAAGGCTCATATGCTATAATACTGAAACACTGTCAGCAACAATATTTTCTGAAATTCTATAATTTAGGCAACGCAGTGCCGTAACAGTTATAGATTTATTATCATCAGTCTCATTCGTACTCCGTGGGTGCGGGTTAAGTTAGTACTGTATTAAAGAAACCATAAATATAATGATTAATCGAATAATGTGCTCGCTATTATATGTTGACAGGTTCTACTTTTAATTACGCATAAAAAATTGGCTTGATGAAAAATGAAATTGAAAATGATTTCTTTCAAAATTTTAATATACAGTACACCAGATGTATTCGCAAACGTTAAAAATAAATTGCTCACCACCAAGTTGCCTAAATTACTATATTAGAAGCTGACAATACAGCCTATAGCTGTTATCATCTCAATCACGCAAAATAGGAATCAGTCAAAGAGGGTAGATAAACAGCTAGTCATCCCCGTCGTAGCACCAGGTTAAAAGATCGCCATCAGTACTCGTCCGTCAGTATCTTACTTGGTCAATATTACAGCTTGCTACTGATTCGAGATTTTTCATTCTGTCGAATGACTCGACGTAAAATTTTACCACTAGCAGATTTCGGAATTGACTGGACGAATTCTACGCCACCTCGCAGTTGTTTATACCAAGCTACGTTCTCGGCTACGTACTTGATAATGTCTTTCGCAGAAAGCGAATCTGAAAAAGTTTCAGTTTATTAGCTAATGCAAAATATCTAAAAATACAAACGTCATAAAATATTACCTTTAGAATTTCTTAAAACTACGTAAGCTTTTGGGACTTCTCCTGCCGTTTCATCAGGAATTCCGATTACTGCAGAATCTGCTATTTGTTGATGATCATTTAAAATAGCTTCCAATTCAGCAGGTGCAATCTACAAAATGATTTTAAATTAGAATTGATGATATTGACAATATTAACAGCAGCAAAGGCTTAGATTATAAAATTAGCAATGCTCTCTAAACTAACCTGAAATCCTTTAAATTTAATCAGCTCCTTCAAACGATCTATCACAAATACGTTGCCTTCATTATCATAATACCCAATATCACCAGTATGAAGCCATCCATTTTTGTCAATAGTATCTGCAGTCGCTTGTGGATTGTTGATGTAGCCTAACATCATTTGCGGTCCCCTGAAGCATAATTCTCCAACTTCATTGAGCCCAACGGCTTCACCATTATCAACGTTGATAACCTATTGGGTAATTATCATAAAATTGAGGTAGATTACATGATGCTGATGATGTTTGTAATTAATCATTACTATTCTACAGAATTAATCAAAGAATATAATTTAACCTTGCAATCCGTGTTGGGAACTAATTTACCAACTGAACCAACTTTATAAGAGTTTAAAAATGCATACACCACCAGTGGGCCTAATTCTGTCATACCATAACCTAAGAATCCATCACATACAGAGAGATGACAAGTAAGTTATATAACGTCATGAATATATGACACGTATAATGATATAGACTTTACTTTATAAATAATTTAAAAATAGCGATTCAACTCTACCTTGATTAAACGTTTGTAATTTTAAGCGCTTTTGCAAGTCTTCACCAATTTCTGAGCTAACTGGGGCGCCTCCTGAACTAATGTAGGTTAAACTGGACAAGTTATAATTATCAATCAAAGGACTTTTAGCTAGAAACAATACCATGGCCGGCACACATAATAATTTAGTGACCTATAATTATGCAGAAGAAAAAAATGCCGTCTGTCTAAAAATCGATAAGGGATAACGTACTATTTACATTCAATCCATATTCAATCCACTCAAAAACTATAAATACCTTGTACTCTTGGATTGCATTCAGGAATTTCGTATGTATAAATTTCGATTGAAGGACTAAGCGACGTCCATTACATAACGTAAACGAAAGTATAGACACCAGACCATATACATGAAATAATGGTAAGACATTTAACAAACATTCGTCTTCAGAATCCATATTTAAAGCTCCAATATCACGATGACTAAAGTTCACCATATCAGCTATTAAATTATAATGGGAGAGCATGACACCCTTTGGTAGCCCAGTAGTACCACTCGAATATAAGATCACGGCAACATCTGATTTAGGGGAAACCTTGAACTTCCTAGGAGCTTTGTTAACCTTGCCGCTACAATATAGAGAATTTATGGTTATAAGGAGAAGAATCACACGCAAGCATTCCCAAAGGTCATTGTACTGTATGTCTTTATGATAAAAATTCACAATGAACATCCGGATTTACGCAACTGTGAGGATAACTTTTTGACGCTTTATTAAATAGATTTTAGTTGAATATTAACTTAATGATCTACCACATGAAATAACGCCCCTCATCTACAAAATCTATATACAGTCATGCTGTACAGTAAAGTATTAGCTTAATATAAAAAAAAGTAGAGTAAATATTTTGGATGTTTTTGCAACGACATTTCATGGAAACTTTCATACAGTCATATAGAATGCATGCTATGTTTATGCTATAAGCGAATAAATGAAACAGGGTAAATGAACCTACTTTATGAGATCGAACATAGCTTGATAGCTGTTATCACGGATTGGGGGTTTGCCAATAACAATTTTTCTTCTGAAGCTGTAGTTGACTTTTTTAACCGTATTGATACAACTTTCGTGAGTAATTATGTATGCCGGTTTCGAATCATTCAGCTGTCTTGCCAATTCATGCTCTGTGAAGATTGGGTTGCAAGTAGTCACGATACCACCTGCAGCTATAACTGCAAAGAAGCCGATAACAAACTCTAAGCAATTAGGACTTCGGATCATGACTACATCTTTGGGTTGCAATCCTAAACGAATCAGACCAGAGCAACATCTTTCAATCCGATCTCGCAATTCGCCATAAGTAATTGACTTCGCTTCTTCTTTATCATCATCAATCTATAATTTAAAAGATTAGCAATGTATTTTCACTACGATCAGAATCAATGATCAACAATACAGCGGAAACTCTTGTTGTAGACCTCCTTGTAAAATGGAGAAACTAAAAACAAACACAGTCATCATTTCACTAGGTAAAAGGTCCAATATTCGATACAATGCCAACGGGTATCTATCGTAAAATCGACTGACTACAGTATATCAAATGATGTGCTGTACTTGTATCTATCATTCCCTGAACTTTTAGCTTAATTGTACAGGTAATCGTATTTGCTTCAACTAATAGAGGCGATTGGAAATTGAAAGATAGCCGGTAAAAATTGTACCCCACCCATCAGTTCTATTCTTGTTTTTATATCTATCCTGTATATAATAATCTTATAATCTACTTTTTTTTTTAATTACGTATTCAAAATCATGTCAACAGAGTCGTAATTTCTATCTAGGAGTGATGATGATGAGTGGAGAATGTTGATGAATAAATTATCTTACGCGTATTCTCTACTTTTGTGCAAGACTGGTGAATTTTTGAGCAAGACATTTTTACGATAGGAGCTACGACAGTAGCTACAGAACCGATCAAACCTTACCAGGGCAATTCGATTATAATATTGATCGCAATTTCTGAAGATAAATTGGTAAAAGTCTATGTTGTCAGGTATGTGAATGTTGCCAAGAGTACTAGAAATGTACATCGTTGTTGCCAAAGGTGCTGGAAAAAAAAAATGCCAAATCAGAACTTTCGGTCGTAACAGATTACTACCAATGTTATTACTACCTGGTGTTCTATACTACTGTATACTGAAACTTCTTTCTTCAGCCTCCACATGTGACATTAGTTTTGCAAAGGACAAGATCACGAGACTGGGAGACTACTGAAAGAAGTTCCAGTACTGTCTATACTAGTAGCCGTAAAGCAATCGGAAGAGGCATACTGTAGCACTACCAAAAGATAATAATAATGCGCCGTCTATTACAGTACAGGGAGTATCATTGATCAAGGGGACCGCCAGTTACGAGCAAAAATCATATCACTATGCTCCACCAGACAGATTGCCACTGCTGTTTTGGGCGACTTCTTCTTCTCCTAGCTATCATGACAGCATTACCCACAAGCAAGAATTTTTAGTCTACTCGTCAAAGTATAGTATCCAAGATTCTCGTTTAGTCGTTTCTGACTAGAGAAAGCTTTAGGCGAAAGCCATATCTAAGCCCTTAGCGATCAAAATCGAGGTACAGTATAGTGTAGAAGCCCTTGGATGGCATCGAGAGAAAACAGTGTATTTCTACTCCTATGTTATTCAAATGAGTTAGACAGGATCGAATAAAATGGCCGGCAGGGACATTTTTAGTATCCTGGACTCAACAATGGCTGAACCATGGACATCAACCTTGGCATTGCAGTTAGGGTTGACTTTGGAAGGCACTACTAAAATATAAAATAGACTGGCAACATGGAGCACTGTAGTCATGGACTAGCAATAGAGTCTATCGCTACTAGCCCTACTAAAAAAAAAGATACTGGAAGCATTGAGTATTGCAGTCATGCGAATAGTCTATCACTACTAGCACTACTAAAACAAAAAAATACTGGCAGCATTGAGTACTGTAATCATGGACTACCAATAGTCTATCATGCCCTGGCATACATGTCAAAATAAATAAATAAATCACTATTTTTTGCCTTAAAAGCACTACTAATCTACTGTATGGGAATATTCAAGGCAGCATCCATTGTATAGGATTGACTGCACTGCCCATTTACACCGTAATGTACAGTAGTACTATACTGTAGCAGTTGAGGGTAAAGTGTACTTTTATAGGCAAGATTTCCTAAAACGCCTAATCAATCCATTGAAGGAGGGCCGCCTGCTTGCATTAAATAGTTCTGAACTGCCCCATTTGACCTAAATTGTCCCCCAAAAAGGGAAAAAAGAAGAATGAAAGGCATTTGGTCCAAAAGAAGGCTATGCCATAGCCTAAAAAGTCAACACTGATACCGACTACAAGGTTGTATCGAGAGAGACAACAAGAGATACTGCCCAGTGGAAGTCAGAACCGAGAAGAGAGAGAAAAAAAAAAAAAAAAAATTGGCAATGTCCTTATTCTCGATACGAAGACACCACCAGGCTAAGCCCAATCAATGTCCGCAAAACTCTACAGTATGTTTTCAATAAGAACGACCATTTTAAATAAATATCTTTTCACGATGGTTATTAAACTATCTCTTGATAAAATCACTCTTTCGATTGTGCTTGTAAAACCTTTCATTATCAACCTAACGCGCTTTCAAAGAAATAGACCGACAGTGTAGTGGATATCTATGGATAGCAATGGTTTATATCTAGCATTTTTTCTTCTTATTTCTACTCTTGTAGCATCTTGACGCCAACGATGGGCAAATCACTGACAGGTGAATAATGCATTATTAATTCTAATCGTCAATTGAACTCTTTCTTTACCCATCCAGGACTATTTCGTCTATGGCGTTAAACTATTTTTGTACCTTGATCGATATGTAGAACAGTACCGATAGTAACCCTAAGTTAGTCATACATAGACATGCGCTATTTTCTACCAATTCTTAAAAATAGCTTAGGATCATGATGCTAATACAATCATTTCCCCCCAAAATTTATCTTTGTTGTAAATCGTTCATAGGAAGAATTTTTATAGTAACTAGATGTTGTTAAATTGAAATTTAAAGCCGCTCATCTTCAAATCTATTTATCTATCATAGCGTGGAACATTACTGTGCAATCAAAGGAATCGCTGTTCGTGTTCATGGCAGCCCTCGCCAACCAATCAACGAAAAAGAAGGTAGACTAAAGTTGATTATATTGAATAAGAAGGAAAAATATCCACATGCACCAATACGGTGCTTTAAGTAGATGAGTTTATGTTGATTAATATTGAATGAAACACCGGAAAGAAAGCCATTGGTGCACTATTATTAGATAGATTGTAGAAACGATCGTGTCTATCATACAGGATACCAATGCAGCATTTCACAAATATACCCACAAGTAAATGGCATTGATTTGCCCAATGTAAATTGTAGTAATTGCTCATTACTGCTTTTGAATAGGGTAGCAGAAAATGCACATTTGAAAAAAAATGGCTCTTATTCATACTTTGATACAATAACATTATAGACGTAGAGATAGAAGGTTTAATGTAGCCTATTTTGCCTAGTTTGCCCTGATCGAGCATAGTATACAACGAATGGATTAGCGCTAGTCCAACGCTGATTACCTTGCTTACTTGTACTGTAATAGAAATGTAATAATACAGTATCAATCTCAATCTTGATACATGTATGGATACATTATGTTAAAATTTCCAACAAATTAATCATCTACATTGAAATCGATAATCAATTTGACGTGGCACTACGTAATTGTACTTTTCGTTGATGCCTTTCTAAAGTATATATATACATCCCCATCAGTATGACAGAAACATACAGTACTATACAGTTATATCAATTAAATAAACTACATAATGACCATTTCACACATCAAAAAAACATCTTCACATATATCAAATTGCCTTAATTACCTTGAGACAATACAGAAAGATCCATTGACATTCCGATGACTAGATATAGTACAGTAGACTATCACTATACAGTATCAATCTGCAATTACGATATAGAAACTTTACTCTTTTATTGTTTACAGTAAAAGCGTTCCTACGCCATTTTAAGTTATTTTGCATCTGTCCCGTCAATCAAGACTATTTTCTCAATAATTAACGAGATGAAAATATTCAAAAACATTTTGTTTAGGATGACACTTAGATTATTCAAAACCATTAAATCGTTATCCATGTTCAATTCCATGAACTGTACTGTACAATATTTAACATGAAACGATTCCAAATGGCTACTGGTTATCGCTGATATTGCGACATAAACAATTTAGATGCTTTTCAGTTAGTTCATGCTTCATTTACAGTATTTTATTTTTCTTCTTATGATTTTTCCTAATCATATAAGAACGCGAAAAATTTTCATAAGTAGACATTATAACGCGAGTAATCGACTACTATATCGATAATCCTATGTAATTTTGAAATACAAACATTTTCTTTGATTATTCCTATTTTAGCAGGCGATATTCAACACCATTTACGCGTTATATCTGAGACAGTAAGACCTAAGGACTCAATTACCCTAGTAAGAAAGAAACTTTTATTTCTGTCGACAATAAAAAACGATATCTTTAATTCTTATGTTGTCAAAAATTTTTTAAAATGATCGTATTTCGGTATCATTGCTGTTGTATTGTTACTATCAAATGAAAAGAAGTACAGTAGTTACTATACCAGTATTGAAGGTTTCAGCTATAACTTCATCGTTTAAACCTGCGCATTTTGCTAAATAAGTCATCTATTTTACATTTTTATACAGGCAGTCAAATTAGAATGCCTACTATCAACTAGAACGAGATACCTAACTGTGGTATCAATTACTGATATCGACAATACAGAAGAAAACGCTCTGTTAGGTTTTGACTGGGATGAAACGTATGTCTCATTAGCAATGATATTAATTAATTAATTATATAATCGAATTCATCGTAATTAATGCGAAATCCTCACTGAAATGATCTACCTATGGATAATAGATAGATTAATCTATATAAATCTACACTTTATTATAAAACAGTTCTGATGAAGCCACTTTAGGAATGGTCCTTCCAGTTTATGCTGATACATCAATTGTCCTTGATGGCGACGGGTGAGTAGAACCCAAGCATCCGTTCTTGTAATCCTCAGTTGCATGCGTTACATTGCTTTGATACATCACTACGTAAGCAACTAATTAAATCCTAATCATTCGAATTAATTGATAATCCTTTCTCATCTTTAATATTTCATACCCTTTTTTAGAGGTTTTGTAGTAACTTCAGATTATCGCAAACATACTTTCAAGCCTGTATCAGTGCAATCAATGTGGTTAGCTTTAAACTTATTGTTATTAACTTCAAAGATAAAATTTCAATTTGACCTACCTGTAACACTGTATCTTGATACAAGTCTTTGATTAACGTAGGAGCGCTTTACAGACGTTGAATAAGAATGTAGAAAATGCAAGATATAACAATTTTTTTGCTGAAGGTACTTCACATACTTGGATTAACCATTACGTAAAAGAAATTAATAGTTCGCCAAAGGCCATTATTGAATGGAATGCACTTGATATCGAATCTAAAACTAATTTTGACGCCAAAATAGATTCTGAACTGTAAGTATTTTGAGCTGTGAATTAAAAATCGAATCCTTTATAGTGATAATTTAATTAAACTTGTTAAATCTATAGGGATCAATCAAAGTTAGCTGCCACACGAAATCTAATTAAGGTCAATTTACGAGATGTAAGCTTTGCTTTAATACTTCAATGATAATACGAGTACCTTAGTACTATTAGATGATATTTTACCATTGGCATTACAGATTATGGCGCATGTAGATATAGAAGAAATAACTAGTAAACAGGTAATCATGTAATCTCCGGTACATTGTAAATGACTTCTGTTTAAGCAATGATACTGCAATATATTCAAAAAATCTAAAATTATGTCTATAAATTGTTAACGTTTTTATTTATTCACTTAACAGATACGGTCATTACTAGAAGAAAGAATACAAATGAAGCTTACTGAATTCAAGGAATTCATTGATGAATGTATGATTGTTATCTTACGACAAATGGATTCAGCATCTGAAATACTGCCTTACCTATATTTGGTAAATTGCTGATTTATCTTCTTTAAAATAAATTTATCAAGCACTTTAAGAGAAAAAAGCTTATATTTTTTAATACTCTATTTTAGGGTTCAGAATGGAATGCTGCTAATATCGACGAGCTAAAAAATAAAGGGTAAGTAACCGTTAAATTTTAAAGATATAATGTTTCATGATAACGTCGTTTTATTATAGAATTTAACCTGGAGCATCTGTTGGGATGCGTAAAATATTAGTTACTTGCGCAAATTGACATTGTTTAATTTTAAGTTATTGTTTTATACTTATAGTATTAAATACATTTTAAATATCACTTGTGAAGTCGATAACTTTTTTCCAAATCAGTTTTCCTATATGAATATCAGGTAATTAAAACATTCCTATGCTGTCTATACTAACGTAATCGTAAAGGTCTTTTAATAATGATTGTATCATTGTATGAGTAGAGTTGTCGATAAAGAAACAACAGATCTAATAACAAATTGGGACAAGACTTATAAATTTATCAAAGGTGCAAGGTAAGTGGCTAATAAAATTTTTTTGCAAGAATTTGGCCTGACAGATCTATTTATTGATAGGAATAATAGCTCAAAAGTACTGGTTCATTGTAAAATGGGAGTTAGCAGGTCTGCTTCAACGGTAAAGTCTGATTTAAGCCATTTTATCAAATATTAAAGTTTTAAGCATAGAACATTAACTTAATTCATTGCTTCATGAGTAGGTCATAGCTTATGTTATGAAGGAATATAAGTGGCCCTTAGAGACCGCCTTACAACATGTGAAAAGCTGTCGCAATTGCATTAATCCTAATCCGGGCTTTTACAATCAATTGATTACTTATGAAGGCTTAATAAAAGCAGGGTAATGTAATTAGAATTAAACTTTAAACCTTGAAAATAAATTGACTTAACTGCAACAACTCTTGGTCTCTCTAACTAACATTTTTACTATGGACGTAGGCGCCTTCGCCACAGTCATTTATGGAGGAAGAGATCATACTCTGATACCTCTATTAAGCAGTTAATTTCCTTTCGTCGGAGTCAAATGACCAAGAAAGCACCTATAACAGAGCAAAATGATGAATCGGGCCAAACCCAATGTAAAGATACTGCATCAACGAAAGCAAATGAAGATACAGACTTTATCTCATTTTACTCATGTGTTTCTTGCTTGATAAGTGAGTATCAAATTAAGAATGATAGGAAAAAGGAGAAAAATATAAAGAAATCACTTCATCGTAAGGGCCGTAATCTGCAAAATCGCATACAAGCACCTAGGCCGGTAAAATCAAATCCCAACCTAGGTAGTTTAGCAAACGATTATAGTCAAGCATATGATCAGATTACATCAAGTGCATCGATTGACACATCATTTGATAGTCACCCAGAAGGATTTGACAAGCATACTTTAGCCGAAGGTAATTTATCTAATGATACCGTCGCCATTAACGAATCAAAATTGGGCGCATCTCCAACTATTGTACTTAGACATAAACAGGAGGAAGATTGTTGTAGTTCGACAAAAATGTTATACGAAGTGAAGTCTAAAGGAGACAACGAAACACATTCCAATAAAACAATGAACAAATCGAATAAAAGAGAAGGATCGAAGGTAAAAGGGATCAAGAACTTTTTAGAAGGTATATCTAAAGGCTGGCAGGCTTCAAAAGCTATATTGCGTCAAAATAGCAGTAAGTCCCCTGTAAGCAAAAGTGAAGAACATAAATTTGATGAAGATAGAATATCACCAAATCCTAAAATTAATTCGTCAACAGAGAGTGAGCGGGATAATTACGTCGATCACACTCTCGATAAGCTGATTGTATCACCTGAGGCTGACCGTGAAAATGATGTTGAAGAATTGAAATTCAATGTATCAGTTAAGGAATTAACTTTGGAATTAGAATCAGCTCACATGCAATCATTAAATAATTCTTCACTTAATACGTCAAAAAGTTCTATTCAGAATCTTGGCATCACAAGCACTGCTGAAACTAAGAACGATGCCAACGATGATGAGACTTGTCCTAAGAATGAATTACAGCGCAGTTCCGGCTACATAAGGAATATCGTTGAAAAATTCGAATCGAGCGACTGCCAAGCAAATTAATTGCGCGAGCTATTTCATATTGTTTATACACACGTTAAATCAACTGAATGTATCTATTACGATACATTTGATGCCAAAACATTCAGCGAATTTATAAGAAATGCTATGATTACTGCAACTACAGACGAACATACTATAATACTTGAATGACGCACGCTTCATTAACCAATACTAATACAATTTTGATATGAAGAATAGTGATAAATTAGTTCCATTCTTAATCATCTACGAATCAGCCGAATATTATTATACATTTCTGTATCATATTATTAATACCTCTGTAATGGTTGCAATGATTATATATTAACAACCTAAAAATATTTAAATTACCACAACTTTTCGGATGCTCTTGTATTTGTTGAAAATTATATGAATGAAAATTTAAATTGTTTTTATTTACAATTAACATTATGGCCATGTACAGTTACATACTGTGATTGTAATATTATTTTTTGTGTATCCCGTGTTTGGACATAGAAACCACGATTTGAAACTACTATACAATATATCACGTTTTTGTTAAGGCTAAGTGTGATAGTGTACAGTAATTTACTTGAGCTGGGTTACACAATTCCAAGTTGAATGATTTGATATGTAACAATAAGTTTACGTTATGTTTATGCACGGCTGATTTAATGATTGGTTATATCAATATTAGGATATACTGTACTAGTATGCAGGAATGACTCAGCCTACAGAATAATCTTTTATACCTTTTTATTCGTACTATTGTCTATGTAATCTTTCAAGTATTACATTAAATACATAAGTATTGAGATCGAGATTTGCAATGGAGAAAATTATATATTTTAATTTCTATATATCCTTAAATTCATGATCTACGCAGTATAAAAATTGTCACGCAATTTTTTAATCTACTGCATCAAGAAAATTAGTGAAGTGTCGGTACGATTCGGCGGAAATGACGAATTTAAAATGTCATTTCGAACATCAATAAATGCTGTTTGTTATCTTATTTTTAAATTGTTTTTGTGAATAGTACTTCTAGTAGGCAATACCTGTTTCCTTAAACCAATTAGTAATCTAAAATTAGTCATGATTAAAATATTTTAATCTCAGGCAATATGCAATAGTTCAAAACTTTAGGATTCATCACAAATAGATATACACGTTGTACAGGTTATACATGAAAATATTATTGTACATCATCAAATATTATGTTAGAGTATTTTAGACGCATTATCGCTTAAATATACGGGTATAATACGGTTAAATGTGTAACTTATAAAGGGTAGTTATACTGTATTCTCGTACAATTTACTCCACATATGATATTATAATTGCTATATACAATTACAGTGGCCATCTTTCTAATTAATCCCAAATTATTACCGGTCAATCAATCTAAATCTTCATTTTATACCTATCATATATATTGACTTATTTTGATAAGTTAAATATTCCTTTCATATAAAGACTGCCTTAATCATGCTTTATAGTACAGTATTTTTATAGCATACCTGCGGTGTCGTACTATCTTTCGTAGAATGGATACTAACTATTGCAATGAAAAATCAATCACAGCATGTACGCCTATAAATCTACCTTCATGAAGTAATCAATATTACAGTAGTATAGCTATCTGCCGTAGTAAGCTTCAAAATCAGCTTAAAATAGTTTAATTTCGACAACCATCTAAGGAATGGATGTTACTAATTATTTTAATAACATGAAATTGATCAAACCATTCAATCGATCGTTCAAAATATCCCCTTTAGATCGTTAATATAAACATAACCTACAAGCACCGTCGTTCAACTCACTATAATTGTAATCTAAAATTAACGGATAATTAATTCACCTTTTGCTATCCTGTAATTAAGGCATAAATTATTCTAAAAGAGAATTAACCTAATGATATAAATTGATATCTATATTAGATATAAATAAGAGCTATTGTAGGTGAGGGCGAAAGGAGGAATTTAATAATTATATGTACAGTAATATATAATAGAACTACAAAAATTAAGTTTTATCATTTTTGTAGATAAAGCAACAAAAGCTGTAGAAATTTTAAGTCTGTCTAGAGTATCACGAAAATAATCTCGAATTATATGTTATAATCTATCTGATATAAAATTTTTCTCTGCAAATTTACATAGATAATAAACTATAAATTTGAGATTCGGTAGCAAAACATGTACATAGATATAGACATAATTATTATATGCTGCCTCCAGGATCTACTAATTTATAGAAAAAGTTATAAATTTTGTAAATGTGTTTTTGGTAAAAATGATTAATATTTTTCAAAATATTATTGATACGGATATTCCCTTCCTCAGGAATTTAATTCTCAATATTTTTATTAGTTGTATCTCCTTGAAATTTATGAATTTCAAGGGTTAAATTATTAATTGTTTTATTCTTTTCTTCTATATCATCTTGTAACTGCCTAACTAATCCCTTAAGCTGCTGAACTTCAACGGATGTTAATGATGATTTCTCATCTTCGGTTCTTGGCACATAGAATGAACTAATTGTAGGTAATTTATATAGACTATTAATTCCACGAGCATTAGTTGCATGATTACTTGCAACTTCGGCCTAAAGTATGGGTAAGTTAGAAAGAATATTAGTAGGTAATAGAGTACCGGTAGTTTCTCTTAAATTAATAGGTGTGGTATCAACTTTAATACTACTATGAAGTACATCATACACATTTTATTATACATTTAGCTTTGTATTTAAACATGGAAAAAGCATTCCAAATTCATCCCTACCTGTAAATCATGAATCATATTTTCAATACTCTTAGCTGATTTGGCCAATCGTGTTGTAATATTTTCAACTGTACCAGTGTTGTCTGATGCGTAAGGTAATAAATTAGCATAGGTGGTAGAGGTCACAGGACCGGTAAAATTCGAAGTATACTTTGAATTATTTTGAGTCTCATTTCTTTCAATATCTTCGCGCATAGGAAGAGATATATCATTATCAACATTAATATTATTGCTGCTGTTTGAAAACCTCTTTCTACTAGTTGCAGATTGTAATCGTCTTCGAATTTTAGATGTAGAAGGACCTGACCTACCACCTGATATAGTATGGCTGAAATAAAAAAAGAGAAAATAATTTACAAATATAAATCGTTTCATAACATTTTATGTTAATTTTCATATGGGCGTAAATTTCGTAGTTGTCGAGGTAAAATATATACGGAAATGTACCTCAAGTGTAGGGTATCAAATATTTATTTAATTTAGCCATTGAAGTACCTTCTTTTAATTTGTATTTCTCCCTGATCTTCATTTTCATTGATTGGTTTAATCTTATTTCTAGTAATTGATAAATTTAATATTTTCCTTAAGCCAACTCGATTTCTCGCTGTATTTGTATCTGTTTCACAATTTTCTTTCGTATCCTGTGTTTCTGAATTTACTCTTTTCATTCCAGCTAAACGAGCTTTAGCGTATTGAGTTAAGTAGACCTACAACATGATTCAATTTCAGGTCAATTACTATATCTAGAATTTTGGAATACCCATAATTGTATTTGTATTAATTATCGATTCTGAATTATTATGTATCACTTTGTATGTTATTTACTTATATAAATATAAAAAAAGATTTAAATAAGCAAATTACACGAAATAAAGTACTTGGCATAGAATACTTGAATAATACTTTTTAAAGTGCTATCAGGCAGGCATTAACAAAATACTGTAATGATACCTTAGCTTTTGGATAATCTTCCATAGCTTCCAGTACATCATCCTTTAATAATACAAATAATTCTGAGAAGCCAATCGATCGAACATTAGCAGTTCGCCTATCAAGGAAACCATAGACAGTTAATAGATGGAAGGTAAAAATTATTAGATTCATTGTGATAGCTTTTAGCTTGCTAATGATTCCAGGACCAGGTACTGAAGGTAGTTTTGTTTACAATTTAGCTCTATATAACTGTGATTGATGGCTGTAGCTTTGTACAAATTACAAATATATTCGCTGGTAATAGTAAAATTTTCATTAATTAACTGATTGGAGGTGTTAAGCTTTAAGGTACAGAGATAGTATGATAATAGCAGCACTCCCTCTTGTATGATATAAAGATTATTAACTTTACTCTGCCATCTGCTGGCAGTAAAAATTTCCTTTAAGAATGAAAACAAATGCCAACCGTGTGAAGGCTGAGAAATATAATAGAATTATTATACTTTAATACTTTAGTTTGTCTAAAATTTAGATTTATTATGACACACTTGTCGTTATACATAGCTGATTGCAAAGTTTATTATCGTATTTTCATAAGTAGTTATTACTGATATACAACTCTACAAGCCAGGATGGAAGGACTAGGAAAGGTTACCTGTTTGCTGCTTCTGATAGACTTAAAACTCCAATTTCACCGAAAAAATCACCTTCTTTCAATGTAGCTATAACTGCTCCACTTTCGCTGTAGTTTATTTGATAATAAAATAGTCGACAAAGGTTATCAACATCTATACATAAGAACTCAAAATAAGGTATATCGATATAATATCCAATTTATGATTGATCATGTTTGACAATTCTATCTACATCTAGTTGTTTAGTAGTCTTTTAGTTCATACAAGGTAAATTACCTTAACACTTCCAATTTGCCGTTGCTAATAATGTACATCTCACGGGCAATTTCACCAAGTTGGCAAACTAAATCCATAGGTGTATAAATGTGATGTTTCATTTTAAGAACTAGATCATGAAGGAATTCTCGTTCACAGTTTTGAAATAATGTGACCTAACCAAAAAGGATAATTACATGAATACAAGTACATCCAATATTAGCATAGGTATTATTATTTAAAATAGCATATTTTATTCGCGCTGACGATAGGTGCAGTAAATCATACTCTAGTGAATTTGATCATTCGCGTAGAAAGAACCATATTATACGTTCGTTACGATCAAAATTAATTTCATGTTCTTCAGTGCTAATCAGACAGAGTAAAATGGAACTGAAGATCGCTTTATCACCTTATATTCAATAATGCAACTTTGGAGGAAATTATTTAGGAGTAAGCTGATATTCATATAGTAATACAGATCGCTGTAATACACTTATTTATGTATGCCGATTTTATCATGACCACTACTGGAAATAATCATCTCCCATACTAACTATTCATAAATAAACTAACCTTTTTTAGTGTCTCTAAATGAACATGAAGAGCTAATTCGGTTTTTAATTTGGTTGGTAGCATACTGATTGCTCTAGCTTCTCCAATACCATTTAGTTGGCCTCTGTAGCAAAATATAGATTATTTAAACAGATATCTTTACAGGTAGAAAAAGAATATCAAGCTGGCATAACTTTACCTTTCCCAGGAATAATCGAACCATCGTTGAACACGAGTCTGCAAATTGCTGCTTACGTTTCGTTTAGACATATATTCTTTTGCATCGTCCTATTTTTATGTTTCCATTTAAATGGATAAAATGTTAATTAAAATAATTTGTTGTGATTAATTAACATGAGGCGGTCACTGTTTCTCACCAGTAATTGATCAAATTGAGATCTTCTAGCATTTCGCTTAGCAATAACGTTACCCAATAAGCCTAAAAGATATTACATTAATACTGAGCATTTATTTAAGAACAGAAGACTGTTGCTCGCTCCTTTTACGTTTACTGTACCATTGGAAATTTTCTATACTTTAGCGCAGACTAGTATAAAAACTGATTCTTTGTAAGGATAAGGACAATAATATTCTAAGCTCAAATTGAAAGTATTACTATGATCTATGATTTTATTGCCATGTTACTATAAAAGATCATTAAATTAATACTACAGATAATTCAATCATACCGACAATAGAAGCAAAAATAAATAATCCACAGAAATAACTTAATAGAGTGAAAAGGTACCTAATAATCAAGAAGAAAGAATGCCAATATTAGATTATAATCTTCTATGGTTAAAAATTTTTTGGCTAAGTAAGAGTTGAAAATAAGTCTGAATGTCAATTATTATAATACAAAACATGATAATTTAAAAGTATCATAATAATGGATATCCAATTGATTACTACAGTCATGAGTTGCCATTGAAGGAATATACGTGCAGTAGTCAAATCTACTTACTCAATTTGTGTAACTGGCGAGGGGATTTCACCAATGGTTGTTAATGTTAACGTTGCCCAATAGACCGATTTTAAATACTTGACGGATAAATTGCCGTTAATACCAACAGGCTCTGGATAAACCCATCCATCCGAGCCAAAACCGATATAGCCTGATATCATGTAATAAATTGCAGCGAACCATTGGATGAGTATAAATAAGGTGTGAATTAAATTTAAAATTCGCCAAAAATTGGGCCGATAAGTCCGTGATTGGATTAAACGGTAGAAATCGTTTGTGCGATAGTATTTTAATAATCGTCCAATGCGTATAATGGGAAACATTTGCGTAACGTTATAATAGAAAAAATCGAAAGGTAATAAACAAATAACATCCATCACAACCCGTCCAGAGCGGAAATAATGTTGACGCAATTTATGGCGATCAGTGACGACGATGCCATGGGATAAGTAGCCAGTTCGTGTTGAGAGGTAGATATCAGCGATATAAATTAGATCAGTACTATAGTCAAGAAAACCCCACAAGATTGGAGTTTCATTTTGGAACTCTGGAAAAGCAGTTCGAATAATAATTAACCAAAAATTATATAACACTGCCAAGGATAGCAGAGCTAACCAATAAAGATTAGTTAAACTTTTAGGATTAATGATCCAACGTTCATAACGCATTCGGACATCGCCATAAGTATCATAGAAGTAATCTTTTTGATCAGTAATAACGACATCATCGTCATCATCACGGCCTTTACCATGCGATTTGTCGTCACTCAGTGAATTTTCTTCATTGGCAACAGTCACTAAATCCTCTTCACTGTCAATAGATATACGTCGGTCTTGGCGTGTTGTAAATTTTTCGATGAATGAATCATGGCGACGTTTTTGAACACTTTGATTTTGTGCTCGTACCTTGGTGAAAGCATTGCTCCAACGATAAAATTGACTTAAAATATGAGAGCTACTAGATCGGTTATTGCGTTGTAATCTTTTCTTTCCACTTCCTCCTTCTATTGGAGTAGTTTCCTCAACAGTCATGATGTGCTCTTGTTGTTGCTGCAAATGAGGATCATGACCATTTTTAGTCGGATAATCTTGATGGGCTGATTGAATATCGTAATCTTTGGACATTTTCAATGACGTTTTGTAGTCATCTAGAGAATAGAAATAACCTCAAATCTGTTGATAAATGATATAGTATTCCCGCTTGGATGGCTATCGTAAAGATGGGGGGAATATTGTTCTTCGACAGAAGTTAGTTTGGCAAGTGGCGGAAAGGCTAAGTACACGTAGAAAGGAAAAGGAATTGATTAAATTCAAGCGGGGCTAGAATAAATTATTCTATTAATCCCATTGCCGGTAGTAGCGGTATCCATCTTATAATTTTAAAATAAGCAATTTTTACCTACCCAAATGCTGCTTACCCTAGGAAATATGCCCGTATAGGATAAATTAGCGTATAGAAGATTTCTGTTGTTGTAATCGATCGAGAGAGAGAGAGAGCACTTTTTCTTCAGCTATAAATGGATTTGCAAATATAGGAAGAGAAGGGAGAAATAATGAACTCACAGAAGGATTGAAATCGTTACAGTTGTGAAGAAATTAATAGCCTCATTTTTACCTGCCTCTTCACCCAAGCTATAAATATGATAATTCAACACCTAGAAGATTTCTATTTTTGTTGTATTAGAGAGAGAGAGAGAACACTTTCTTTAGCTATAAATGAACTGACAAATATATTGGGTGGTATCTTTGAAGAGAAAGGAGAAATAATCAGTATATAGAAGGACGGGCGACGGTTACAGTTATGGGAAGGAAAGAATATTTTCCCTTAAACGGAAATAGAATTGATAAAATAGACGAAGTAACGATAGATGAGGAAATTAGAATTCTATTTTTATTGTTACCTATGTTGCCATAAAAATCTCTAAAGGCCTATATTAATCTAAAAGTCTCATTTCTGTTTACCTTGATTTTATCAAACTTCAATCACGTATTTCTATGATAAATCAGTGAAGGTAATTCAATTTCTTATTTCTTATTCCAACCTAATCAAAAGGAACCAGCTAAATAATTTACTTTTTTATCACCCGTTAAAACAGAAATTTCTATACGACAAGATACGTCTAGAATTTTATATAGTAATAGTTCAATCTCAGAGGAAAAAATTTGTCTTAAGATTACTTTACTATACCTTTGAGTAAAATAAACATCGATTGGTCAAGTTCCTATAATTATAAACAATAGTTCTTATAAATAATTTCTTATTGAAATCGCTAAATGATAGAAGGATAGTTCCTACCAATAAACAAAAATAAGCTCTAGTAATCATTTTGGATAAATAAGCCATTTTATAGTAACATAAGAAAATCAATAACTATAATAGAACTGCGACATTAGAATGATTCTAACTATAATATAATTTTCGTCAATCATTTTATTTAATCCATCTCCACCCTTTATTTAATGTTAATTGTTATTAAACGCTTAATTATTTTCATCTATGATTTAGTCACTTTCAATCTAGCTTTGGGTTGTGCTTTATTAGCATTGACACCGTAGCCGTACTTTTAACCTATGAAAATAGAAAAATTGTTCACAGTATGGCACCGACATTAACTTCGTTATAGACCTCGATTCAGTCACAGTATAGATCAACAGGTTCTTGTATATACCGTATATACTACGTAACAGCCCTACATTATTTATGTATTTACTGTCTACAGAATGTGATTTGAAATCTTCTAGAGTGTAAATTAGCAGTCTAGAATGCATGGGCAACATGATAATGGAGTTCTTTATAATGTGCTTTTATGGAATATATGGATAAATTATAAATTTGTAGTCTCTCGTGTGTATCTACAGCATTAAAAGGTGGTGATGATTTTCTAAATTGTAAAAATTAACGGCCATGGAGATGGAATAATTCTTAAAGTACCGGTACTCGTAGAGCAATACCTTAAGAATTATTAATAGTGAACACTTGAAAGATTAAATCTAGAATTATAAAAATAAAGCTTGGTGTATTATTAAATGCCTTGCGACCTAAATTCTATGATGAGTTCATAAGAAACAACAAGATACCGTGAAATTAATATAGTGCCTAGTAGAGTTAGAATTTATTCTTGGCATTCTACTACTGTACAGGTATCGAACGGTTAGTTAAAGTATATTCTTAATAAGTTCATAAGAAAACAACCAAATAAAATTGATAAAGGGCTTATTGGAGGTTGAGTCCATTTTTGGCCTTCAACTACTGTATGAGTATTAAATGATTGGTTAAAATATATTTCCCATCCTTGTACAGGTAAAAGATTTAATTTCACGTATTAACATAATTACTTAAATCATCTGAAAGGGGGCTGAAAGTCTCTATCACAACATGGATTCTGTTTCTGGCTTATAATATAGGCTGGTATAGAATTGCTAGAAAAAAAATAGACTAGGAGATTTCAAGTACTATGCAGGCATTGAACGGTTAGTTAAATACGTTTCCTAACTTAGTACAGGTAAAAGATTTATTTATTTCATTTATGAACGTAATTGCTTGGATCATCTGAAATGAAATTGAACGTCTCTATCACAACATGAATTCTGTTTTCTTGCTAATTATATACGCTAGTATATAATTGCTAGAAAAATAGATTAATTAAGAGAGGCGTTTCTTATTAAAATAAGTGTCATCACCATCCTATTCTAACTCTATCTCTGTTCACTCCTTTCAAACTTTCTTGTTCTTATTTATAAAAGTACATATACATTTCTAAATTCTCAATACTGGAGCTAATGTAGACTTCCCTAATACAGATTTATTTGCAAGCTTAAATTCTCATGTAGACGTAACTGTATCATCCATCAAAGTTACTATAACTGACAAAAATTACTGAAATATGATTTATATTCGGTCTTCCAAGTATAATAAAATCGCTTCTAACTAAATTCAATATCAAATGCTATAAATAATAAATGGATTAATTAGCGTAATCACCATATGTTTATCACGTCTACAAAAAAAATCGGAAAAATTTCTTCGATGCTCGGCAGCTGACATCTTAGAAAAATTTATCTAACATAATTATGTACAGTACATAGCGGATACGCTAATGTGTGTTTACAGTTTGCTATAACTGAAAAAGTACTAAAAATTCACTTTTAGACGATCAAACATACTAGAAAGATATCTTTACGTCTTTATTACCAAAAACTATACTACGGTAGTAATATTGTTTATGACTATAAATTAAATTAAGCCCAAATTGTCTATATTTTACCACCTGTTGCTCGATATCTGATCGTAAAAACCATCGGATAGTTAAATATGAAAAAGGACATAATAAGTAGGACTGATCTAATTTCAGATTAGACATCAGCAGTCTAGTTATACTAACATTACAAAATTTGTGGATCGATTTTAGTAATCATTTTAAGCAACAATTTTACACGTCAATAACCAATATGAGTTTTACGTATATTTATAGATGTTATTAGCGGTATATATAACATTTAAAGATCACTTACAATTCAGAACAATATTTCTTCCAAACTGTATAACACGCAATACGATGAAAGCTAGTGTATTCTCTCTTTGAATATTTTTTATAATATGTACTACTTTGAAGATTATAATGAACCGAAAGCACTGGGTACTTATTCACTAAAAGCTAGCACAACTGAAAGCTCCTGGCAAACATAATCATTCTGATAAAGTCATAAATTGGAAAATGTTAACTTGATTATTTTCTATATTACCTATTTCTTGGTTATGGTATCATAGCTTTAGCTTGTTTATCCATATAATTAACTGGGAAGGAAACGATTACTGTGATGATATACGGAAATAGTATGCTACCGATTTTGTATTCCAGGTGAACGTTTAGCTTATTGGCGCTTCAATCTTATCCTTCTTTACCGTCTTTGTCTTAGTTAATGAGCTTCAAATAGTAAAAGTATTCCTTTAAAGGTTTGATTTAATAGAGTATGAATTAAGACTTTAAAGCATACGACAACTTAGAAATTGGATCGAAAACTTGCAAATGATAGATATCAATAATAGACATTCAGAATGTACTTTTAAACTTGATGAATCAAGAAAAGTAATGATGAACCTAATTTTGAAAATTTATCCTTTCGTCATTAACTTATACATCAATAGCTTGATTACGGGGAGGAATAAAGTTGATTAATTAAATTAGACTTTGCAAAGAGCCAATATAGTAGGATTTTGATGCTCCCTGACATTATAACTGCTGACTTTATTAATCACCAATGGGTGATTTAATTGTTATGGCAACGTCAATCAATTTAACACGTATAATGTCATTGGGCTTAAGTTAACCAGATGATTGTAAGTAAGAATACCTCAGTCAATACTTTGGGCGGGCTAACTATACTTTGCTTGACCTTAAGCAAACGAATTCATATTGGCTATAACTATCTAGCTAATCATAAACGGAGAATAACGAAAGATATATGACAACAGAAATCGATCAAATTAAACGATTGACTTGTAATAGATTGATGAAAACTATTGATCCCACTGGATTTTACTTTGTCAATATTAAGTTGACAGTCTACCATGAGAAGAGAGAAGAGCGTTTGTAATATCACTTTAAAGTGGCAAGAATACAATACTTTTGCACTTTATTTAATGCTCAATCAGTACAATAAGGGTTTGATCATATTTTACCGGAGAAAATTAATCAAATTTTATCTGTAGTTTGTTGATCAGAGACTTTAATTCAATAGTTTGTATTGTCCTATTATATCTATATGAATAGGAGATAAAATTCTCTGGCTAAAATGGTCGATTATATGAAATAAGACAACGTGCTATGTCAGCACCATAGCAACTATTTTCGAACAGATACCGTAATTTCTATACTTATTAGAGGCTGTAGGTAATTATGTTTAATACAATAACACAACGGAATGAAAGTAAAGGAAGTAATTACTATCAATAATAAAGGAATTGTTACACAATTATCATATTGTCATCTAATGAATACGTAATCAATATCACAACGGCAAGTGTATGTTATATGTAATCATTTCGATCTCTTAGTTTCTGACATATTTGTAATTTTTACATCACTATTGTCTGGGTTTGTGGGCCTATACGTTCTATAGTATAACATCGATAAAATCATATACCGTACCCGACGTAAATTCTGCTAATAAATTAGCAGCAATTGCAAGCACAATAACGTAAGATACAATGAAGTCATTGTCTTACTGTAATGCTAAGATATCCTTTCAAAAGTACGAAACGTACGCAGACTGTATTTCGTGTACCTTTGGTAGCGTAGAGCGTGATATGTTAATTAAAACGGCAATAATCGAAGTCAATATTCAGGATAGCTTGAGCTGCCTTTTCAACTGTCAGCATATATTATTACAAGGAACTTGTTGCTGAAATTATGAATTATTATGTCTACATATTGTAAAGTGCTGTGATTTGAACATTATAGAAGATATCGTAATCTAATTACTTTACTATGGTTGCTGTATTAACATAGCAAATTAGCAATTACAGTAAATTTATGGCAAGAATAATCAACTCTGTTGATAAATACTACAATTATAGGATATTGCAATATCAAAATTAGTTAGTATTTGAATGATACTACGTCGTGGTCATCCAATACTAATTATAATATAATGTATTTCGTAATCTTTATACGGTAATTATGATATATTAAATATAGATAATTATAATAGTATGAGATACAAATTTATACAAGATTAATTTCGAACGAATAATTTAAGAATGGCTTCTATCAAAAATGAGCAACTTGTTATCCTTTCTCAAATTTGATTCTTATAAGACATCATAAAGAAAGAAACCAATTTTTATTCATCTTTTACGATACGCAGATATTTCAAGTAAGAAATTTACATCCAATATTAAGTATCTTAGCGGTATCAATTTATTGATAAGAATTATAATTGTGCTCCGATATAAGCAAATAAAGAACAATTAAAATAAATTTATGAAACAGAGCATTACTATTTACGTAATAGCTAAGTAATGAAAAATTATCATAAAGTACATGTTGTAAATAACGTGGTACACCTACAAGCTTAATACATTACGTACGTATACTTCTTCATTAAGTATTCCATTCTAATACCGGTTGATGTGATAAACAACCTTTTGTTATCCACTGTTTATCATATCGTACGCGTAAAAAGCTGACAGACTACGATTACAAGAGGCAATATAATATGAAGATATGAGTACACACTTTATTACAATAATAACGCTTTCAAATGATTTACTCAAATCTATGATGATTTTATCTTATCCAATAGAAATTTTACGTTATTTCCGTTTGTACTAGACAGACAGGAATTATAATTCAAAGTAACAATGAGTCTCAGTTGGAAATCGAATGTTGCTATTTATTCGCCTCCAGATAGTCAAGTTATCTTTATGTCCAGGCCAATTCGGTAAATTGACTCTTTTGATACATCGAAATGATTTTAAAAGTTCTAATTGGAACTTGCAGGACGTTGATTGACCCCAAGGATTGAAAGAAAGCGTCTCACCAAATAATTCGCCAATATGGATTATACAATCACCTTCATAATGAGATAAACAATCCACAGAGAAACTGGACTCGTCTAGAATAATTACATATATGATGAGAACGCTATAAAGTCATTTATTAATTTATAAACTGTTTCTATTATGCAACAAGTACAGCAGTGGTCGACGTAAGTATTTACAACTCCAGTAAAAAATGAAGGCCATTAGCAAACTACGCAGAGCATAGCTAAGAAATTCAAATTAACAAGACTAATGCAATATTTATATACGATAATGAAAGCTTACCGGTGTCGTCAGGCCAAGCCAGCATAAGTGCATAATCGCTATATTGGGATAATAATTCACTAGATCCAGTCTATGAATAAAAAATTTATTAAAATTGTAAAAAATCATTTGGATGTAATATTTCTCGTTGTCATCATGAAATATATTTTATCGCCATAGCCTTCTTTGTTATAGTAGTATTGAAAAGTTTGAGGCTTTGAAATCTGTAAACTAGAGAACTTAAATCCAGACTAGATCTATGTTAATAGTACATAGTATATGACGCTAACGTTTACGTCATAGCTGCGTAAACTAAGTAATTCGTGTTCTGAAAAAATACATCATGTCACCATAGCATAAAAGTCATTTACAACTTGTGATTACTAACAAAATATGCCATTTTAATTTAATTTAAATGTACCTGCAAAATCTTGCCTTAACTAAATAGAGGCTAAAACATAATATGAATGTAAACTTTAAAAGGCCTAAGTTACCTGAATAGTGATATAGTGCATCTCCTTTGGATAAACACCATTAGCATCAAAAGCTATAATCTCAACACCACGCGATGCTAGAAGAAATTCCCAATAACCGCAACCCTGTTGAGCATAAATATTATATAAAATTGATATTATATTCTTTCATGAATTTAGCCTGCATTTCTTTACAATTAAGAAGAGATTAACGTTTACACATTAAGTTATTAATAATTATACTGTACATCTAAAGGGTAATCAAGAACTACAGTATTACTAATAATATTTTACTTAACAGAACACTGTCTGAACTACGTACAGCTCCTGCTGATACAATCTTTCGACGTAAAGAACGAAGGGTATTGATTGCCTCTAGCGTCGGTACCGAAAATGCAAATAAAATTTGCAAAGTTTGACACGAAGTTTTATCATCAGGATTCCTGCGAGAATAAATATGTTAAATGATAAAGTTGAACTAAATTAAGTTAGGCAGATACAAAGTCAGATTACAAGCAAGTTAATCACAGTTCTGTCATCTACAGCATATATTATCTTGATAGATACAATAGACCAAATGATTGGATTTTAACAGGGTAGCTACCATTTTTCTGGATATTAAAAGATATCCGTTTAGTACGTTTATGGTGTAATAGTAGCCTGCATCATCATTTTACAGAAATAGTAGGAATTTAGTTTACTCTCGACTGTCAAGGTTGAGCAATGGGAGAAATGTACGATTTGTTTACAATTTGAGAAGTATTCAATTGAGTATAGATACTGATGTAAAGGTTCACGTTCTCGATTACAATTGTGCCACTAAATAGGCTATTCGCAGGCAAACACCTAGTACTGTATTTTATTAGCTATGATATTGTGCCTAAGCCAAGAGGCAGCCATATCGAATAACGCTGGATGCTAGTGATGCAAAGAAGGAAAATACAAATCTATGCTGGAAATTACCTAATCCAATGCGTTAACTCCTTCTTTCGTTGTTGATCGTAGGTTGGATCGCAAAATCGGACTAAATCGGGAGGTGCAGCAGCCATTTTCCATTGATAAACAGTGTAGTAAAAAGGATGGCTATTTTCATCTTCAGATCCAACCCGGCGTAATTCAATACTATGAAATATCGGGGAAGCCATAACCCATAAAAAATTTAAACGCCTTTTCTTTCTACCCGATGAGATATTACCACTACCGCGTTATTCAAGCTTAATTAATTGATAATGCTCCTGAGTTGAGGCATCCAATGCAGCAATAGTATAATCTCCATAAGAATTTTCACCTCCAAAAAGTCAACATACCCTTTGCCTATTGGAAAACCATTGGCAATAAATCGATAATGTTGTAACCATTCTGCCAGCTAGGATTAAAATACTGCAATTTATAGCATTGAAGTCGAAGGGGATTTTTGTCCTTACTTTCACGACTTTAATCTCCGATATACTTCCATAATTTTGGTAATTTGAATGATCGCAGTCTATGCGATCGCAATTGCCATAGCAATATAGAGCAGATCTGTACCGGTCCAACTGGTACTCAACCAGTGACAGTAGTAGCCTGAAGTAGCTTACTAACTCAGACGTCAGCGATAATTGCATACTAAATATATAGACAGTCGGCAAAATTGGTTATGGTATAGACGTTTTAAAAAGGTGGCCAACCAGGCGGTCGATCGTGTTACTCCACTACTGTAGCTCAAACATCAGTGACAATTTCATACTAACATATATCACTAGAATTGGTAGCATTACCTACTCTGCCTTACATAGTTTAAGCTAGGAATTAACTCAAAATTTCCTCTCACTTACCTATAATTCCTTGTTTTCCCTGTTACTAGCGAAAAGTAGAAATTTTCTTGGACGTTTAGTTTGAGCATAGATCCCTTTTATAGCACTTTTTGCAGGATGCACGCACGAGCTCATGCATCGGTGCCAATTTCATACTCAAGTTTATATTTGAATCGGCAGCTAATGTGCCTACAGGGCGTCTCAGAACATTACTGTTTGCGATATTAAAATCTCCAGAACATGATCTTACTGCATGCAAAATTTGGAAATAAAGTTGGGACGCATCTTTCATACAGAACTAAATAAGATGTGTCCAGACTTTCCGGACACCCTACTCTGTCCTTGCAAACAGCCGAAAGTTCTGCTGGTCCAGGGGTGTGGGGTCAACTCCCCCTGCCCCTCCTCTCTACAGTCCCAAACTACAGTAGTAAGTACTACACTTTACAACGCTGTACTGTACTAGTGTACTGTAGTTTGAAGCCTTGAACTATAATATTGCTCGCATCATCTCTAGGTAACCACATCGGACAGCAAGAGCTTCAATTTGCAGGCCAGCCACCAATGCTATATCTAAAAAAATAAACTAACGGAAACCTTCAACGATCATTCGAGTATTTTGATTTATTAAATCTCGATATCTTAAAGATCAACAACGATTTGAAAACGGTATACATAAATTCTACTCCAATTAGGTTTAAGTAAGAAATGAATTTCAAATCGTATTTCAATAATAATGATGAATAACATTGCCTAATGTCAATCTAGATCAACCATGTCTCAAGATAAATTGCATATCCAAACGCCTTTAATTGAAAGCTATCCTTTGTCAAAGCTATTGAAATGCCCAGTCTATCTCAAGATGGAAAATTTACAACCTTCAGCATCTTTTAAAATTCGTGGTATTGGCAATATATGCCAGAAAGTAAGTTGATGTCAACTTGTCTTCTTGTCAATCGACTCTTTTTGTTTATCTAAGCTTTTTTCATCAAAATCCATTGATTAATTATCAAGATAATTGCTGACGATAGTATAAACAAGTTATCACCATTTTATGTAGGTACAGTAGGTTGCTTAGTTAGACATTTTCATCAAAATCCAAATAATATTAATTAATTATATATACAGTACATACGATAGCGAACAGTAGCATAGATAAATTGCCATCATTCTGGGCAGTACTGTAGTTTAAGTAAGACAGACATTCTTTGTCTTTCTTGATAAAATTGCGCAGCAATTCATTTTAGCTGATATTATATACATATAAATGAACCTGTATGACTGGATTACTAATAATAATGTTGAAATAATAGATTACCAGGAAACTCCAATAGCTTAGTAAACCTTGTATAATGGCTACGTAGAATCTTGCAATGTAATCAAAAATATCATTTAGGTTGTTTATCGACAACTTTTAGTTTTAATGCTAGAGTACAATATTTATATATAACTCTGAACTGACTGAACAATTGACACACTAAGCTTAAACAGATAAAATACGTTTAGCTGTTATAATGGCAGAATGTCATCTTTATACTACATAAACATCTGATTTGAATTCATGTTGCTGATCTTGACAACCAAATCCTTATTCTACCGTTATTATAGGCTATAAAGAATGGATGCACACATATTATTGGATCTTCAGGTAAATGACACAGCTCTTACTTTATTTTATAATACCCGTATTGTATTGGAAAAGTTTACTCGCGATGGCGATGTTATTACGGATTGTACGTGATCAACTTCTGTAAATCGAATCGAATTTCTTAAAGTGAGATACTCTATCATATCTTCATTCACAGTCGATGCAATAAGACTTATCTTTCATAATTAAATATAATGTATTACCAAATATCAATATGAACTGTAATGACTATCAATAAAATCATTCAGATAGCAACAGTTCGAATAAAAAGTTGAAGTGAAGCTCAACTCTAAAGGATAATTAAAGGCAAACTATAATTTCTCTGTTATGAAAGCAGTAATCAAAAAATAAAATTGAAAATACTGCTGTATGCTTAAAAATTGTACATAAAATTACAATTATATCTTCTTGTTATAAATGTCATATTAGGCGGTAATGCCGGATTAGCTATGGCTTACGCTACACACAAGTTAGCAGTTAAGTGTACCATCGTGGTTCCTTGTCCTACACCCCAACACTTAAAGGACACCATTGTTGAACTAGGTGCAAACCTGGTTGTCAAAGGCCAGGTAAAATTAGTATCAAATGACATTATATTAATATTACTAATAAATTTTGCTGTACAATGTGCTATATTCTAATGTCAATATTTTTAAGTTAAGCAAAGAAAGGCAATAAGATAATTAACTGTTTTTCTCATTTATACCATACTAAATTGCGTCTCAACTAGGAAATATAAATAAAGTTAACATGTTATCGCCAAAAATTACCACCTTATGAATTTAAGAAACTTTAAATATTTGAAAAAATAAATCCTATTTAAATATCTTTAGATATGGAATGATGCTGAAGCTGCTGCAAAAGAAATCGCCAAAGAAACAGGTTACACAATAGTGAACAATCAATTCCAAATGGAAAATAAAAATTCCCTAAACGAGATTTGAAAGATTTTGAAATTGCTGCTTTTTATATTTTAGGTGGCTGGTACTTACCCCCATTTGATCATCCTGACGTTTGGTACGTGTTGGTACACGGTGTTAAGTATACAAAGAGTTTATCTAAGATCACATTTTTGTATTACAGGGAAGGTAACTCATCAATCATGGATGAAATCCAATCACAGATTCCAGAAAAGCCAGGCGCATTAGTAGTAGCTGTCGGAGGGGCTGGATTATTGTTAGGGATTTTGCAAGGCATGCACCGTTTTGGCTGGTCTGATGTACCGATCATTACTGCTGAAACTGAAGGCACTAGGAGCTTTGCGGAAACCTTCAAGGCTGGAGAATTGGTTACGTTGCCAACAATTACAGGGTAAAATTTAAGCTCTATGTATATTGCTATCATATCTTTAGTCGTTTATGGTCCCTTTTATATCACGATATATTTATATATTATATAGTATACTCTAATAGCTTATAGCAATAAGATTTAAATCAAAATCTTCAATTATAGAATTGCAAAGTGTCTTGGTGCTCGTGCCGTTGCTTCCGAATGCGTTAAATGGCTTAAAATTCACACTTTTCATCCAGTTTTGGTAGAAGATCGAGAAGCTGTAAATGCCTGCTCACGATTCGCAGGTATCTTTTCTATTTATAAATATTTTTATAGTATCATAACGTAATAAATGCACTTTGATAACAAGTATGATTTATCTATCGAAGTGGGATCTGTACAAGTTTAATAGATTTGAAATGTCCGACAACAGTAACTCCATTGTTATACTTGTTACTGTATCCTCATACTTTATATTCATTAATAGATGATCACAGGACATTAGTACAACCTGCATGTGGAGCCGGTTTAGCGGTCGCTTACAGTGGGAAATTAGAGGAATTGCGACAGAATGGACATATAAAGACGGACAAGCCGATTGTTATCATAGTTTGTGGCGGTTATAGCGTAACACATGAACTAATGCAAGGCTGGAAAAAAGAATTTAATCTATAAAATAAAAAGAGAATCGTTAGTTAAACTAAAAATTGGTTCACTGTAGACTTACCGTTTGCTCTTACATTTGTAAAAGTCTAGTGATCTTAATAGTGTCATCAGTATATACTGATTGTATAAGCAAGTTGCCTACTCTGACTAATGGATGTATGGGATTATCATCACGGCAATTGTTGCGTATTTATTTACTGGACTATCTGCCGATGTTAATCTGCCGTTTAAAGAAGTTATTTATTTACAATTAAATAAACTGCGGATAACTTTCCGTATCATATCTATACCACTTCCCTTATTACTGGATCTATTAAATAATAAATAAAGTAACTAATACTCGATTAGCACTACTTGGGAATATAAACGGATAAATATTCGTTCTTTTATCTAAGATGGCTATTAATACTCCACGTCACTAAGACTAAAAAAAGAAATGAAATCAGTGATGTACATACGTTTACTAATCTAAATCTAGCACACGACTATAATGTAATCTACACGTACAGTAGTTTCTCGATTTCTAAAATATACCTAGAACCGTATACTACCCTAGACAGTCAGAATTATAACTCCTTCAGCAACATCGCTACAGTTTATTGTGTTAAAATGAATACTTATAAAAACCATCTTAGCAGGAAATCTAAAATAATAATACAGTATTACCTGGACAAATCTAATGATAATCTTGATATACAGTAATCCGTTTATAATACTTATATCGGAGAAAATGAACTGTGTTTCATACATTACAATATTTAATTTTTCTAGTCTGTATATGCAACCAGTACAGTATACAATTATCTATACAGTGCATGTACATGTACTGTAAATACCACTTAATATCATTACGTTTATATTAGCAATTTTAACTCTTTGCCCGAAGTTTAACTATAGTATGTTCAATTTTGCTACGACCAAGAAATCTTCAGTCTCATAATATAGTATTTAACTTCTCTAGCTAAGTAGTTATAATATGCAATATTGAAGGGACGTTTTTTAAGCGAGGTCGAAAACCTAATAATTGTAATTACTTTGAATAGTTTGCAATATAAAGAAAAAATATTAACATGTGTACTGTGTTGATACTTATGTAGGTAGGTTCAGACGCACAGCCAGTATACTCTTACTAATTGCAATCATTTATTACAAATGAAGTAATTCCTGCAATAGTTAAGAATTAAACAGACCAGCTTTTGTCATTGAAAAATGCAATTTAAAAGAATATGGTCAGTTGACACTTTACCAAGTTTAGGTGGGTTTATCAATTAAGTTAATTTTAAACCGCACGAAATTTAAGAGTGACGTATAATTGAAAACAAAAAAGCATAATATTTGTCCTGACCAGAGAAAAGCATATTCACCTGCCAGCAAGTTTTGAGAATAAATCCATTGAAAATAATGTTTTCTCTAATGGTAATACAGCGGTAAAGGCAATGTACCGTAACTTGTATACGGTAATCAGAATGTTAAATTATAATTACACATGCTCACATATAATAACTCCTTGATATTAAAATGATTTCGTTTTAAATTAACTTTCAAAAGCTATATATATATATACACATAGATGACGGATTCCTCTCATTAAATTCAAAATATATCAGGGGATGATGAAAAGTCTTGAACATCACGACTTTCCCAATAGTTACCGCGGTATACATGAACATCTCGATTGCAAAATTCATCAAATACTTTCTTAAACCATATCGGCTCAAAAGGTTTCGGCGGTAAATTCCCGCTTTCTTTCGCAGATGTAACCATAGCTTCATATTTATGACGTTTTCCACGTTGTTTTTCCTCTAAACGAAGTTTTTCACTATTAGCGCCATCAAAATCACCCTTCTCCATGCAGCGTTGGTCAGGTCTTAGCCTAGAATCGGTAGGAGCAATGCCATCTACAGGTGCATTTAGTGAGCAGGTTAAAGGTGCAAACCCGTACATATTTTCTCTTCCTGGCCTATTACGCATAAAACAGATATATAAGTAATTCACCAAACTTCTAGCAGAAAGTGATAAAATCAATACTCACGGTAAGGAATTCTTTTGCCAAGATAGCGTAGATTGCGTAGTTGGAGGTGGTTTACCAGATTTCACAGCATTATAATACTCTTCTAATGGGATTGGATCAATAACTTTTGCATATTCTATTTTATTATCCCAGGTGCCATTAATGACGTACCGTACTAATCGCTTAGCGTCAACAACTTGGCCGGATACCTAAGATACGTTACAGTGGACGCGTGATATAGTAAAGGTTAGCGTATCCTTCGTTGAAACAAAATAATATACCGTAAATAACTATTTACAAATCTTATTAAAATATAGTATTACCTTCCGTGGAGTATCTCGGGCAAAGTAACTATAAGCCGAATATTTCAAATAACACTTGTCGCGATTACTATGATTAGTAATTTCCATTTCACCAGACTATAGAAGTTATCAGATAAATTTAATTTAATTATAGATGAAACTTGCATTTTTGTTAAAAATTATAATGCTTAAAATACCCTACAATATTAATGAAGAATATTTCAATAAGTTGATTGGTATAATGATTATACCTGATCAACCCAAAGTTTTCCAACAATTATATTGTGGATAGTGGTGGTAACTTTTCTCCATGTATAGTGGTTACCGCTTTTTGGAAATACTAAATGTGCAATCCCTTGGGGAATGATTTGGATATATTTACCGCGAAATTTACTAGTCATACTAAAATCTTGCCATAAAACCCAATCTTTGTGTTCTACATATTGTGCGGAAGCTGGTGGATGATGACTGACCTATACGATTAACCAGCATGTTAATTAGTGCTGCGAAGTACCCCTTGTAAACGATGTGTAAATCATAATTATTACTGTACCTGCTCGCATAATGATCTCCAGCCAAGGTCAGATCTCCGATCGTATTCAAATGTTTCCCCAAGTAACGGATTAAAAGGCTTTGAAATTCTATAAGTAGTATTGGCGTAAGAAGACACTGTGAACGCTGCTACATAAGCTAACTGTTCACAAGGATCATCACACGCAGCAGCTCGATCGAGTATTTCAGAATATTCTAGATCTTCTGTCAGCCGTTGTAGGAAAGATAGCGGCTCATTAAAATTAACCTAAAAGATAATCATTTACAAAACTCTTACACCATTGTCTAACAAACCATTCTCTAAATGATAAGAATGTAAATATTTAAAAATGCTCTCATTTACTGGCAAGGGGATTTTCGTCAACTCTTTGCCAATACAATTTTTTAAAATACTCCATAAATTTAGGCGAATATTAGGTTTCTCAGGAATACGATCACGAAGTAGTACATCAATTCTTTTTCCGTTAAAGAAATTCTTATATAATATAAAATTTCAAGAAAAAATTAATTTCAATGATTTAAAATCATAAATAACCTATCAAAATAAACAGTCACCTTTGCAGGACCTTCCAATAACATTCGTATCTCAGGGCTACTACATGCTGGAACAAGTGCCAAATTAGCTTCAGCTCCATCACATTCTTCTTCTGTTTCCGTGTTAATATTAGCGGATGGTTGACTGCTTGTTGAAGATACGCTAACTGAAGGTTTTATCAGCGGTGTATTAGCAGGAACATCAACGGTAACATCCGTAGCATCATAAAACTCATTATCACTTTCGTCGTCGGATGTATTCATAGCAAGATCTTGTGATAATTTTCTTCCTATAAAATATAGACAACAGAAGGGTTAACATATTTCGATTTCGTTCTTAAAGTTAGCAACAAAGATAAAAGCAGCTTTGATCGTTCTCATAACCATGTCCTTTTATACTGCTCGATCTGGAGATTTTATTTTGAGCTCGTAAACGAGTTTCTAAATGATTCATTTGTTTAGCTAGTGTCTCTAAAGATTCTTCTAAAGTTGCACGCTTTTGTCGCTCGAAATCAATAGCCTGTTGCCATCTCCTTTCTTGACTTTGTGCTAACGAGAGATACTCTTCGCAAGCCTACTCAAAAAATTATTAACTATGTCGTTATGAAATTAACTAAATGTCTTTACATAATTCTAAATAAGTAATTCTGTATTTCTAGATACATACAGATTCGCATTTAAGAAGCTTAGCTGAGCATAAAAACACAATATTCATATACCTTGGCTAAATCCACAGCGGTAATTTTAAACATCGATGCTTTATCACTAATGGTGATTAGAGCATTATCGTTTTCTGTTCCATCTACCAGTATTTCACTTATACTCCTTTGAAATGAGGATAAATGGCTAACTACTAATTCATGTCGTGTTTGAAGTTCTTTCATTTTATTTCCAAGTGATCTAACATAAGGTGCAATTTCTATCTTGCCAACATCTTCCTCATCACCTAGTGAAAAGTAAGATTAAAAATTTTAGATCATTTCAAGATAACGGAATAAAGTTTTGATCTTGAGCTTGATCAAATAGAGAAAAAAATAGCCACTGTATTAGGCATGACCTACAGAAGTCTGCCAATGCAACTTAGCATCAAAGAATTGAAATACCTAAGAAAAGATTTGAACTATTGCTACACGTACGCTTAAATACTAATTAAGTATACATTAATATAGCGTCAAATACATACGCGTATATATATATTAAAAATACAGTGTAAGTAATATGTGTATATTACCAAAGCTTTGATAAGAGTAAAAATGACAACAATAACAGGGTACTTGATATAATTGTGATTCAATAAGGCATGAAACGCAAATATATCAAATGACGAAGAGTAATTATGTAATATAAGTTTAATAAAAGTGATTAAGTAAAAGTTATTGCGCTGATTTTGTATCCTACCAATTGCACCAATAATAAATAAGCGTCAATTTCATTGCTAATATACCACTTAGTTAGAATTTTTATACATACAATAAGTACAAAATAGTACAGTAATACGAGTATATTAAAAAAATATTTGTGTTGAAATAACCATACAGATGCTGTATGCATAAAACCGTAAATTCAAAAGGATTGTAAGAAGGTCGAATAAAATTTCGATGGATAAATATCTGTACCACTATTTGTGTAATAATAGACATGATAATATCGCCAAAAATGATATTGGGATGTTACTTTCTAGTCTTATCGAATCACCGTTCATTTAGTAATAATTTCGGTACAAATTTCTGATCATAATTATTTATATTAAAAGAGATGTGATCTAATACAGATAAATGGATTTACCTATGATGAGCGTTGTACAGTATCTATTGGTAATTAAAACAGTACATTGTTCATCATGATGAATAGCACTAAACTTCGATATTATCTACGGAATAGCTTAATCTATGAATGCTATTTTCGAAAGCGTAAAGACCCAATTATTAGTTGTTATTATTGTATTATAAGAGAAACGAAGGGTTGACATAGTATTGCTGACATAATATCAAATATACTTGACCTTGCATTATTAAAAAAATCAGGTGAATTCACTCAATTTGTATCTGCTAATCTATTCCTAAATGATATTATCTATCGGAGGAATACATCCAGTTGGAACTATATGCGAGGCAAAAATTGCCATGAATAGCAACATCTCATGCGTAGGAGATACGAACGGATAATAACCTGTTTGTACTAACATAGATTTAGATTTGAATATAGTGTAAATTGATTAACTGTGTAATATCTCCACTCCAATTTATCTCTTCGGCTGACAGATTATGTTTTAGTCCTACTGTATATTACAAAAGATACTTTAGGTATACATATTCTACAATTTGTGAAAATAAACTAAACCGACATCAAACTTATTATCAAAAACTACAAATTGCCATGGTATGATACAGTATCTAGAGTTTTTGGCCATATTTCCAGAGATCGATCAGGCAAGATGTAGGAGTTATTGTCAAGAACTATGATTAAATTCTTGCACATTCTTTCAAGCATGACATTTAAAAAATTCATCACTATACACGTAATTAGTTCTAGTATAACGTCGCTGCTATTGCACTATAAGAACCTTTAACAACTTGGCAGAATTCATCTTCGTCGCTAAAATCGTCGACAGTGTGAACTGTATTAAACAAATGCAAAATAATAAAGTATGAAATAATATATAATTACAAATACTCGCTGCTTTGCTAAATAGTGCTTACTGAATTTGACTATAACAAGGTGCAATGGAATCACAAACGATAAACAAATTGTGCAAGAAGGCGAAATGCGTGCACTTTCATTTATAATTGATAAGCGTAATCAATCCATTTTTTTACTCATATTGTAAGAATATTTGTCAACAATAGCCAACATATGGCAATTTTAATTTGTATAAGACAAATTCACGAGTGCGTTGTATTAGTGACTACTCAATATAAAAACAAAAAAATCTTTTCTTTTAGCTTGAGTAGTCCTAACTCTATCTAATATACTGTATATGTGTGCTGGTAAAAGATGTATTATAATTAAGTTTAAGACGTTCTTCCCTTACTTAAGATATAGACTGATAAGCGTTTTTCTTGATATATTTTTAGCAACTAATCTTATAGTGATATGTCAAGTAAACAGAATAAAGTTGCTGATACATTGATAATATCACTTTCAAAGCTATTTAACTATAATAAGTCTATAGGTCTAAAGATCAACTATTTTTACGGCCGCTATGAAGTAATATCACTCAAAATATAAATTACTAATAGTCTATTATAATTAGCCATAGATGAGAGTGTTTAACCTCGATATCGTTGTATCATAATAATTTAGAATAGTTATGTTAGGGCAAGGTTATCACGATCACTTTGTATTAGAGTACGCCATAGCATTTTAGTAGTCCATCGTAGTAGGCATACAGTCAATTAAGCATCGTTATATCGTCGGTAAATTTCATCATCGTTGATTATTGATACGCTAATTTACTTATTCATTCGAGAATATTGATGAGTGTTAAAAAGTTGGAGTTTTATAAACTAGCAGTAACTTATCGATACGTATAGTATACCTACATTAGATTACTTAACCGAATTGAATAATTTCAGTATCAACTATAAGCATATGCTAGATACGTACAGTATGTACGTAGGTGTCTAACCGTAAAATATTTACATACAATACAAGTAAGCTACGGTATAATTAAATTAAAATAATTATTTTAGTCTAAAGTAAGGTGTACACAACGGTCTTTCTTACCAGTACATGATGTACTACAGGCTAATTTAGTAAGGAGACGTATTTGTTGTATTCATATTCACGATTAATAAATTAAGATATAATTCCTACCCCGAATCGAGCTCTTTTTGATAATTTAATTAAAATTAATAGACGGCTGTTGTTGAAAATAACTGTATTTTGAAATCAGTTAAGGTTCAGGTGTACTTAAAAAGGTGCTATAAACTTGCAGCTGAGGAGAAAACACTTTACTGTACAGTAGTATATAATAATAAATAACTCGTAATTTCCTAACGTATAAGGAAGGCACTATTGTAAAAACATATTATCGAACTACTTAAGAAAACACGAATAAGACTTTTTCTATTAGAATATTGCTATTTAATTACCTATATAGACACAATCGGATTCATTTGAATTTATTATAATTACAAATTATCAATGCAACACCCGAATAGAATAGCAATTGGATAGGTATTAAATTAATTTAGGTCTGTGTACAATATCGCTCTTTTGAATGAAATTTTTTTCGCTCAGAATATACTTTTCCGTTCAATTCCAATCATCCATCAATTGTAGTACTATACTGTCTATAAAAATTCGTCAAATAATTTATTATTGTAGCATACTGACTAATCACTGTAAATTCAGTTTTGTTACCCACTTTCGTACATATCAAGTATAAGCTATTGGCAAATTATTAAATTGGCATTGCACCCCCCCCCCTGATTTGAGGATTACATGCTATCATCACTGTTATCGATTACTTTAATTTATCCAACATTTTTAATTTTATCCAACTAGAGTACTGCAACACCAACTTTTCAACTATGCATGTGCAATATGATAGTACGTAGGCTGCAGTCAATGGCTAAAGTTTGAATAATCCTACCATTGTTTTAGTTTAGGAGATTGGGCACTAATGATGAAATACTACGGCTGCAAAAGAATCAGAAATTGAAGAATTTCGATTCTTTTCTTCATTTTATTAACGTACAGTATAGTATACTGTAAGATAGAATTATAATCATTATCTTCACTACTACTGTATGTGGTGTAAAATATGCTGTAAGTTGAAGTAAAGAGATGAAGAATAGAACCGTTATTATGTTCATCATCTCACTGATTTACAGTGGATACAATGACTATCAAATGGTGTCATAGAAGGATAGAAATATTTTGATTTGAACTATAATATGTAGCTAGTAACTACTGTAGCAAATTCAATAGTACGTACAGTCGTACTAAAGACAAAAAAGAAGTGATTCATCATTAGGGCTTGGAATTCAAATTCAATCATGGTAGCTTTTGAGGCAATGTTGAAAATATTCAAGGCGATTAAGGAGCGTCATCAAGTTGGAATCATACGGGTACAGTGAAAATCGGATCGGAATAGTATCAATGTTACAAGTATCTTTGATCGATGTTTTACTTTGTTGCATTTGAACATCATAAAATCACCATTAGAAAGCAATTGAAGATTGATGTACTGTGTGTAGGTGGATAAAATAAGGATAGTGTTGGACTTGGAAAGGAAAGTTAACGCCAAATTTTTTAGAAATGATACCTAATAGACCATTGAAATCGTGTTTTCCGTTTATAAAAGTCGAAAATGGCTTTTATCAATCAATCCATAGCAACTGAAAATGAAAACTGCCTATTCTACGTTTTTATGTTAGTTGATGAAGGAAGAATAGGTACTTTAGCCAAGTCGCCAAAATACGAGTGCCAGAAGTCACATCAAGTGTACAAATCAAGCGCCATTCTTATTGGATTGCTATACTATGTTCTATACTAATCAAGCATATCGTAGTGCAGCTACTTTGGGATTCATTCTCGCTTATTTTACAAGTAGTAAATGACATTTGTTATTTACCTAATTCCAATAGCTTGATCGCACTGGCTTTGCATAATTCCAAAGCGGTTACCCACCGCTGGCGTTCCACTTCATTAGCAGCTCGAAGATGGAATACTTGTGTACTACCATTGCTGACGACAAAATTGAATAAATCTTCAGTATAAATATGTGCGCCAGCTAGATTAATGGTACCACGACAGGTATGCGCCATTTCAGCTTGATTTCTAAGGAGAACGAGAGCGATATATAGACCAACAGGCAAAAAAAAAAAAAAAATGACATCAGAGACAGTCGCTATAGTACATTCCGTTTCAGGTCCAATTTTCCTTCAAAAATTGGGGCAAATATTTTTACAAAGTGCTTCTCTAGTTGATTCATGGCTGTATTTCCCCCCCCCCCAAAAAAAGAAATGATTATTGTGCATGAAAATGGGGTAGGTTGAGAGCTAGATCGGTTAGCTCCAGAGTTGTTTAAGTGTCGATGGGTAGAGTAGGGACCGTTCAACATGACTTGTGAGGACGATACGGTACTGTAACTTAGGTTAAAGAGATGAAATTGGATGGACGCCAAAACAAAAAATACTTTGCATGAAAGTTCATTTACTGAGCCTAAAACGCAGTCAAAGTATTGTAATTTGATTTTATAGACAAGTTGCTCAATGTATTATGAAGATTCAATAACTATCAGACAACATGGATGTTTTTATCCACTTGATAGAACTACTAGAATCTCCATTGAAAGACTGCCAATCTGGCGGCCATGACAGTTTACGCGTCTTGTCGTTTATCGTCTTGGGAGTCAACTATTCTGCTGGGTGACGTCCAGTAGGTGACACGTTGCATCATACGCTACAGTACCGTCATCCAGTCATCGACACGATCAGCAATACTCATGGTCCAATCAGGTTGATGTTGTGGTCAAGTTGTAAAATGGTCTCAAGATTCAAGGATGGCTTGCAGTCTGGGCTGCCATGATTATTGGATGTACTATTTTATGGTTACCGAGTGGAGTTATCAAAGAAAATAGAGTACTGACCGATAATACGATAGCAATCCATTACATAAGACGAAATAGCGCTTTTGATATCCTTTAATATAATTGGTCCATTTATACAGCCAACCACTAAAGTTGTCGGGATAAACTCTGCCGTCAGGCATACTGCATGGATTCCTCACAATGTGTAGAGTACAACCCTAAAGAATCAATTCGTTACAATACACTTAGTAGATAGAAAATGAACAATTAATTCTCTACTTGTCATAGTTGAGAATATTCCAATCAGGTTTGTGTTCAAAATAAGAATTTATTTACCCCGTTAAGAACGATCAATTCTCCAATAGCCGTAAGTACGTTAAGCAGATCATAAAATGCACCACAATTTATTTACTACAGTACAGTACAGTACAGTAAGATGCCGTACAGTGCACAGTACTGTCGATAAAAGTACTGTACACTGTGAGAATCCACAATAGGATTGTACAGTGTACAGTGTACAGTATGGAGCTTTGGCAGTAGGTTGAGTACTGTACAGACAGATCAGAGAAGAGAACTGGAGTTACGAGGTATTGACTACCGAAAAGGAACCACAAAGTGCATGTTGACAGTGCTGTATGGAGATTCGAGGTACTTTACTGCCCAGTTGGTGGCTTTACACCTGATCACGGTCTAGTTTCATTATGATTAACATTATTTTCTTCTATCTCGATGATATCGTTGCTATGCCATCAATACTCTCTTAGTTCATGGTCACTTGGTCAGTGCCAACCATGTTGAAACTTGAAACTTGGACTTCTACTGCACAGTGTACAGTACCTCCACTGGCAGAAGTCCCAAATACCTCTGAGAGAGATACTGTTCAGTATAGTGAATCCAGTACTGTACTGTACAGTATCTAGAAGTTCATGACTGTACAGTGTAAAGTACTGTAATGTACTTTAGACTGCGCAGTGCACACCTGGCGTCGATGGGACGATGGCTGTGTGTATATCGAGATACTGTATATACAAGAGCGTACAGGTTTTTGTATGTACAGTACAGTACTGTTCTGGTATGAGTTAGTAGAAGCCAGGGCAAGATACAAATCATCGTTTACTCAGTCATGCATGAACCCTTCCACTCTGATATCCATCATACACGTATTTATAGAGGAAATTATTTACAGCATATCCGTGCTTCAGGCTGATGGAAAATTTTCTTTATTATCGTTATTACTCACTGCAATTTTAAAGAATCGATTCATACCAATGCTAAATGATTGTAAAGAGGAAATAATGAATTAACTATATATAAAGAATCGGTAGCCGCTGGCTACTGCGGTTGCTCAGTTGCACCACAATACTGTTCCACTTACTGTTTCACAATCAATAACAAACCGTCTCAAACCAGGGACTCCTTAACCACCACCCCCCACCCCCCATACAGGCCAGCCGAGTGAAACGACAACGAAGACCATGGTAGTAAAACCCCAGTCCAACCACGGTATTGTACTAATCACTCAATATATCCTAGCAACGACACGCCCTTAACTTGTGAAATGGATTCTTGCGCCAGATAAAAGCTGCCTTGCTTTTTTCTCATCTTGTTCCAATCAGCTCCTACGCTACCGTCTACGATAACGTGTATATTGCACCTAATGTTGAGGACTACTGTATCGTAAGCTACGGTATAAACGGCACAATTCAGTATTTAGCCGCACTTGCAGAGGGCTTTCAGCACAATTATTATTGTAGCGGTGGATTACATTTGGAGCAATTCCTCTAGGTAATTGTCCCCTACCTAGCTAAGTCTTGTTATCGTCCATTATTGTCCACAATTGGCGATCTTATCCACTACATTTTACAACAACTTCGATCATTATTGGTCATAGTAAATCGACAGTTGATTACCTTACTAACTTAATATTTCCTCCTGTATCATTCATAAGATTGCGCTGGCATACCATTAGGCCATAACCTACAGTACTTTTTTTTCTTCTTCATCAAAAGTCATTACTTGAAATCATCGAAAAAATGAGTGGCAACTCTAGCGCAGGTCGAAAAAAAGGCGGCGGATTTTTAGCTAGACAAGCTCAAAAAAAGAAATCCATCACCGAAGAAGAACTACTTAATAAAGATATTATTCGCCCGGAAGATGTTACAAGATTGGGCAAGATGACAGAAAGTAAAGTACTGTAGACTACTATCTTCTTTCTATACAAATGATGATTTTAAATTTGTTCAATTTATACCAGTATCAGATAAGTTATCAGTGAGGAGTCTGTAGCTCACTTACTACTCAAATTAATTGCAAATTACAACAATCTTGATTAGGCTATATTGATTGTAAGTAGTATACTTTCTCACATTATCGCCAAAGAAACGTCGGTTTCCTAACAAATGCACCATCACATGGAAAAACCATTTCTTTTTTCTTATACCTACCAGTAGTTTTCCAATAGGCGATATTTCATCTTCGTTGCGACTATTTTATCCGTTTATAAAGTTGTAAAATCATCTACCTTCGTTAAAACTGAAAATTGGCAATTAATGGTGACCAAGTTGACTACAAATTAGACGCTTCGTATTTGGAATGCTATATTCTCTAAGGCTATTTCTATACCAATATCATTACTATGTAACAGCCACTTTTTGAAAGCTAAAGGTCATGCAGCCATTTATTTTAGCAGTAGATTTCAATCATACGTTTATAGAGCTTTTGGATGATACTGAATTAAATGCAACTGAAATGCTGATAATATTTTATATAAGGCATCGTACTGCTCTATCAACATTAATTCTCTGTTTAGCATTTGAATCACACGTTTTATGCGATCATTAACAAATGTTTGCATTCAATCTTTACTCTAGCTTATGTTGTAATTCAATTCTATATTTTATACCTTTCACTACGATTTTTTTTAAAGTGCTTCATATGTCAGCCTGCTTTATAGAATTTAAAATTAGATAACAGCAGTTATAGCATTGTAGGAAAACACATATGGCCCCTACATTTTTATAGACAGAACAAATTTATTTGTAGTCTTGAATAGCCTACGTCATCTAGTAGATACCAAACATAGTACAACCTGATAAAGTCTGGATGTATCATTTTTAGCTTGAATAAACCTTTACGACAGACAGACTAGGTATTTATTCATCTCTCTATTTAGATACTATGTCAAATTTGAACAGTTAAGAAGGCTATTCAAAACGTGACATAGAAATAACATCGCCGCACCAAGCTCGCTCGTCATGACTAAAAATTAATTCAAAATAATATCATCTTATCTAAAGCTAGATTACACATTACACTTCTATATTCTATAATTAATTTGCAGCTATACGTAATAACAAGAAAGTTGAAGATATTCACTTTCTTCTTATCGTAATATTTGAGTTATCGTTGCAATAAAGATAATTAACGCCTGATAGAATATTTTATTTTATCATTTCTCTTCCGACTGATATAGTAACTATATTCGAAGCGTAAGCCCGTTACATCATACCGCAATTTTTCTTTCTCTCTTCTCACAATTAAACGTGCGTTTGAGAAATTTCTAACCCCATAATGATTTTGGTGCTCTCCAAAATATCAAACACACGATTTATGTCGTAATATATACTGTATTTATAGCCATTTCTTCCAATTATTAAACACGCATAGTAAATTAAAATTAGTACTAGAATAGAACTTATTGCAAATAAGTCTCTACATACTCTACAATTCTCTGCTCAGTGGCTATCCATCAATACGACACTGATTCAAGACACTACCAGGGCTTTGTTTAATTATGGTGTTAACCATGTAAAGGCAGAAGCTTCACCTCTGTTTTTAAATACGTGTAATCAACTTCTTATTGGCATTTACTGTTTATGCACTTTTATGCCTTTAATTTTTTAATATTCAGCTTTTGATTAATTATTTTTAAGCGTCATTATTATTTTGTTATGCTGTATTAACGTTATATAGATTACCTCTGTAAGCCTTCGGCCAATGTCTTTGGTATCGAATTTACGCGATTTAAAATACGGGATATGGAAAGTGGAGATGTCATATTTGAAATAGCTAAACCCGATAATGCTGAAGAAATACCACAGGAAACAAACAACGATGATGATGATGATCCAAGAAGAGGCCGATATGTCCGATATCAATTTAGTCCTAAATTTCTGGATTTGAAATCTGTTGGAGCAACGTAAGTGTATACTACAACCAATATCGAATACAATTGACTATGAACAACTATAATAGCTATCGTGTTGAAATAAGTAAAATTAATAGATCCTAAAGAAAGATCAATGAGACTTTCCTATACATTTTATACACGCTGTTGAGCAAATTTTATCTATTTTATACTGTGTCATTTGAAAATCTATTTTACAATCTCTAATCATCTAAACCAACATTACTAAAGAACTACTAAGCATCCATTTTTAGTCGTAAATTTCGGTTAATCCAATAATCAACCCCCTTCATTTACTCGATACTCACAAATATTGTTTTGTTCTAAATCTTCTACTAGTATCCTACTGATACTTGAATTTCTTAATTATGTTATAATTGCAATAAATTTAATTCAATTTATTTCATGTATATATGGCATAATAGTAGTACTTAGATGGATTATTAGATCACATTTTAATTAATAGATGTTACTATCTCTTCCTGATCGATTTAATGTATATCATTGCATAAAATTTTAGTATAGCTCAACCCTTCCTCCTCTAAAGTTTTTTCTGTATAATTTCTTGTTATTATCTCTAAAGAAAACGAGAGGAGAATTTTTATTCCATAGGTCATAGTTTAAATAGCTGAAACAATTTCCTTTTGTTTTTTCAGCATGACTTAGATACAATTTTTACTTCTACTCCATTAACCCGTCATATGCTGCCCATATTAGCATGGATACGATCAAATTCTTATTAAAAATAATTTACTTCATTACAATTTACAAATAATTTTGAGTAGATTGAAAATTTTAAGTAGATTTGCTCAAGCATTCTTTAGCTAATTTTAGTTCTACCACTAACCATGAATTCCTGTATTAGTTCGGCTTTCCAGCAATTGTGGATAAGCTTTGTTACAGATGCAAATATTTCTACATTTATAATAATCCTAAGTTAAGTTAATCAATTAACCATCTACTGTACTACAATTATCGACTACCATTAATTTCATTTTAGATCGAAAATTCTTATCCAATCTTCTAGAATAGTCTTTTAAAATATATATATATATTCAAATTTATATGCCAAAGTATGACAATTAATTGTATTCGTGTCTTTAATACTTTCACCTTTCATTATCATTGCAGTCGATAGACTCTATAATTAATCCATTTGGCCTACTGAATTGAACCTCTTTAGTAGCAATAATTCTTGCTAGATTAGCTCCAGTTTAATACTGTATAATGCTACAGATTTAAACCTCTTTTTTAAGATTGTCGATGTCCATCATATCAACAGTATGACGATAGCCTGAATGAATCTGACACGAAGTAGATCATTATTATGATTATTATATGATACCTATCACGTAGATTAATAATTATAATAGGGTTATATTCAAGCTTATTGCCTATAGGCAATAAACTAAAGTAAAAATCTAGCCTGATTCGTTGCTATTAACTCCGATTAAATTCGCAAAGATATAATCCAATATAGAGTTATATATCAATTCCTTCTAACTGAGATTAAAAAAGTAGCAAAAATTACCACTCATCATTATTAAAAGCCTTTCCAATAACTGTCATAATACATGACCGTTAGGGCAAACAATATCTTAGTTTTACTATATAGATTATAACGTATTCGTCAGTTAATAATGATATTAGAGTATCAACTCTATAACTTTTTCATATTCGGAATCGAAATAAAATTAGAGTTAAGTGCTCACTTAGTTTAACAATTTTGATAGTCACAGTCCTCATCAAACAATTTTTATTTTTTCGTCATTAACCTCATAATAATTTACGTTTAGATGTATTCAATCTTCTACGTATAGCTTTTGTTAATTAATCGTTATGATAATAACGTTATATAATATATCTTAGGATAAACAACATAACAATCTTTCGTTATAGCTTTAATAATAGAATATAATTTGAAGTGAAGTTAGTTCCTGTACATCTTTTAAGCAAATTAACAAAATTTAGATAATCTTAGTACGATATAAGTCTATTTAATAAAGCAAATGTATGTATTTAGAGGGAACTAAGCGATCTAATATCTCTAAGCGACTTCATTATTTATTTTTCTATATTGCTATAAGAATTAAGATTTATTACAGCGTTGTGATGATAGAAACATAATAAGAAATGAATTAAATAATTGGAATAGAATAAGTATTAATACATTATGAAATAAACGTGTTACTGTATCTGTTATATAGTATCAAGAAGTAAAAGTTTTGCTTAGCTGGCATTAGCTAATAATCAGATAAATGAAGCCTTAGTAAAACTATTTTATTACCTTTCTCTTTTATTTGCATGCGGTATAACATTAGATATATTTTTTCGTCTCTATGTAATTTTCGTAGTTTTGATGAAGTCTTTTAATAAAATCAAACCGATTTACCGTACTATATCATGCAGAAGAGATAGGCTTTACTTTCCAAAGTCACTAGCGATTTAGAGATTTTTGAATCTTTACGAGAATAATATGAGAATTTAATCATATTGATGACTTAAATAGTAATCCAAAATCTTAGAAGACAGCATTGTAAGGCTCAAGTATAGACGAGCTAAAGAGATTTCATTTAGATACAAGAATATGATTGAAACTAAACGATAATTAATTCTGTCATTGTTCGATATTTAAAGGTGTAACCTAACTACAATTGAATCTACGTAGTAGTTTCCATTCGAGGCTGAAAAGGAAAAATTTATGAAAGAATTATTCTTTTAATTAAAAATGCTTTACAGCTATACATAATAATATATATGTTGTATTCATGTATGGTGATATGCTTGCAAATGGATGTGTTTTAATATCAAATCTTATTTATCAAATAGTTTACAGTCACAATTCAGCTAACAATTTCTATCATTTTATATCTTATTTTTAATATTTAGGGTAGAATTTGTTGTTGGCGATAAAGCTATTAATAGCTTTCGAATGATTGAATGTCATTATTTCCGTGAAAAATTGTTAAAGAGCTTTGATTTCGATTTCGGTTTTTGTATACCTAACAGCAAGAATACATGCGAGCACATCTACGAATATCCTGAGTTAAACCCCGATCTGAGTAAGTTGTTAACTACTACCGTAATTTCACTCTGTACAACTTTATTTATTAACCTAAAAGCAATGGAAAAGTAAGTTTCATATCTTTAGCAGATTATAATAGACCTTCCATGATAATATCCTTTTAGATTACCTATAGATTCCATGATGTAAACAACTATTCAGACGGGTAGTAAAACTTTTTGTATGCTAATCAAAATTCATTTTCGATTTTAATGGCAGCATTTTAAGAAATTAAAATCGTTTTAGATTACCTATAAGTCGCCGTATAGTGTAACTAAGCCCTGATTGTAGGCTTGTATACGATATATAAATCCTTTTCAACTCTAGTATCATTCCCGACGATATGATTTGTTGTGAAGCGGAGTGTGTCTTTAGCAGTCACAACTAGAGCACTATCAGTCACTTTAAAACAAGAAAAGAACTGTAATACTTCAAATACACCAATTTGAAGCTTCTGTAGTAATATCTATAATTATTCGCGAGTTTGTGAAGTATATAACTCTCTAATAATTCTTAGTGCTACCTAACGATTGTTTAAGGCACCCTCAACTTTAATAGCGGTGCTTTTCATAATTTGAATTTGCTGTGCAAGTTTATTCCGTCTTGATTGATAGTGAATTCTATCGTCGTGCATTGCTTACATAAATGAAAAAGCAAATATTATGCTCATCCCATACCAAACTAGAGTTTCTACATAGACGTCTTCTAAATGACTTACGTATTATCGTTATAAATTACTAACCATTTTGATTATTCATAAGCTTATGGAATAGTTATTTAAACCTGCTTTCAAATTTTTAATAGTAATAGTTTTTAAGCTTATTTCGCTGTAAAGCAGATGAGTATTATATGTTAAGTGATACAATAGTTCATCTTAATACTATCATACTATTTCTTCATTCTATAACAATACCATTTCCTTGACAATTTATTTAACTTTAAAGTATTTCGTATAATAAATATCCTGCATGGAAAATTGTCCTTATATAATTTCTCAATTTCATCTTCTGATTGTTAATCTATCATTATAGAAGAGGAAATGATCAACAGTCCATTCGAAACTAGATCGGATAGTTTCTATTTTGTTGATAATAAATTGGTTATGCATAACAAAGCGGATTATTGCTATAATGCTGAAATGTAAACGGGTAAATGATGGCAAGAAAGAGGAAGTGCATTTCTATTTTCCTGCCCAATATACACCAGCAGCCAGCTGGGAGTAGAATTAATTCATAAAATTGCGTATGACAGTATTTGTAATATGTGATAAGTTTGTTTTCAAGCATTATCTTTCCGTATCTCTTATAGTACAATAAGCATTCCTTATTCATTGATTATTATTTTAGTTAGATTAAATTAAAAGCCAGCAAATTTTCGTATCAGTAGTCATCAAGATAGTTGATTTTTTATCTTTAATGCATATTATATTGTATACCATGCTTATCAGCTAGTTATTAACCAAAATTATTATCAATTATGGTATTATAACACTTATTAATCCATTTGAATTCATTCCTTCGTTAATATTTGATTTAAATAGTCAAGTATTTTGTCAATTTTACTGAACTTATTAATATCTTTCATATCACTGATGTTATGATACTAATCTTATAAGCATGAAACACGGACGTTATTCTTAGCTACCCTCGTCCTATCAACCTGTCTTTGTCTCTCCATTTCTCCTATTTTACAGTATACGATATAATATAAACACCCAATTATTTAGCAAAATAGATTCCTTGTTACGTTACCCTCTTAACATATGACTATTAATATTAATTAACTACATGCATATAATTAAATTTGTGCCATATGGCAACTGTGACTTATATCGACTTTTTGTAGTTTGTCAATTTAATGCCCTAGTTTACAAAGAGATGTTTTTACATCATTTATCATAAAAGGAATGTTATAAAAAATTGTCTACCAAATTATAAAGTAATAGATATTATAACTATTATCATATGTAATCATTTCGTTTATGTCTTTTAGTAATTATGATAATTATCTTTACAAGTTGTGATAATGAAGTTGAGTTTGATAACGTTCACGACAAATTAACTTGATGTAGTATCGTTTATTATAATTATTATAATCATCGTCCTTGTTAGATAAAAACTTTTCGTTTCATCCTATAGCCAGCATTTCAGATATTTAGGTATCTGTAAGTACTAACATTAGCTGATATTAATTAAACATATAATTATATATACATCATCAAAATAATTGTAAATGAAACAGTAAAATGTTCTCTCTAGATATTATTCAATGAATCTTGTCACGGTATAATTTATAATGCATTGCGGGATGAATGAAACCTCAGTACTGTCCTGTAATCTGACTGTTAGATAATGGCCAAGTCAATCTATAATTTAATAACAAACAATCGATATACTCTCCAGTACGTCATGAATACTGTACGTAAACATAATAATTTTCATTTGAAGGATGCTCTTAAGTTATTTTTTACGAATATCTTACGGAATACTCGCAACATTATGGATAGAAACGTTAGGTTATGGTTAGTTTGTTGAATTATATTAGTCGTCTTGGGCACTACACAAAACATTTATATGTATTACTTGATTATTAATATTCTTTAACGTATGGTGCTTATAGCAAGGGACTAATCAAGAAAAAGTTTGTACTCTTTCCTCTCTAAAAATCTTATACTATGCTTATCAGCGTATATACCTAAAAGAGGGTTATTCAGTTCAATTCATTTTTACCTACATGACACAGTAATAAACCCATATGTGTTTACAATATGTTATGCCAATAGATTGTCTGTAAAATGATTGACTATTTATACGGTCCAGACTATGGTATGGTTATTAACACTCTCAATAGGTATTCTTTAACCTCATCGATCCAGCAAAATTACTTCGTAACTTGATATTAAGTACAATTACACTTCAATAACTATTTCAGCACTGATATAATTGGTACTGGTCTACTTTTTATCCCCAAGTTTTTTATCAACGCGTATATTCTACTTTAATATTAGTTGATTTAGCTCAACTCATGTAAATCGATTTGTTATTGCGAAAAAATTCGATAACCTTCGTAAATACTTACAAATTAAATGGTTCATTTTGAAATTTAAACACGTTCTATATCACTTTAATTTACTATGAGTGAGTTTTCAGTAGATTATGAAATATAAAATGAGCCATATGAAGACAAGATACCTTCAAAATATATATGTCTCTTTTTGGATGCATGTACCTAATAGCCAATACAACTTAGACAACATTACTTGTATTGTATAATGATTCTTACATAAGGCTTCAATTGGGAAAACTTAATATTTCATATTAAAGAGCGAGATATTTTAATATGATGATTTGTTAAATTTTGACGCATCCTGTAGCTTATTCAGCCATCACACGATATTTTATATCCAGCTTTAACATACGTATCTACTAAACTTAGCCATATAATAGAGCGTTGGAGAATGTATTCAATAATAGTACTTTTAAATTCACCTGCCGCTACTATCTCGAATGGTAGTTGTCATATTTGTATAAATATGATAATACTTAAATTTTTAGCTTAGAGTATCGCCTGCAAAACTAAGTTACCCTTATTCATAAATATTTCTCTGAACATATCGTAGATTATTCTGCGGATGATAATACATATAGTCATGCATAAAATCATAGTAGTTCAAACCTAAAATAACTACTCAATTTGGGTATAAGATTCAACAAAGAGCCCTATTTTTGAAAATAGATTATCATATTGATTAACTCGTAAAATAACTTATAACCGTTATAGTTGCTCATATTGCAAGTAATATTAATTCATACGGTACTGATTTTATTTACGATTGCAGACGTTTATAATTATACCTACTACACTAGTGTATAAAAATTCTTTCAACTAGAAATTACTGATGTAACTTTAGCAATATCAATCATTTTTCATAAATATACAGCAAAGTGACACAGCAAGAAATAAGATTTTAAAAGATCAATTAAATGTGTATCCGTCGAGAGTTAATTAGATTTAAATTTTCATGATATCAATTCAAAAGATAAGATTAAATAGAATATTTTTGTATCCTGTCAGTTATTACACGCCTAATTTTACAAATACACAGTGTATTCTCAATATTTATGTTTGAAAGTTAAGAGAAAGTAAATTAGGAAATGTTTCGGTCATAATCATGACAGGCGCAATAACTTATGTCGAAATAAAGAATTAAAAACTCTAAACTTAAACAGCGAAATTAAATTAGAATGTTTTCTTATGTAGCTATGCCTTTTATATTTACGAATAGCGGCATAAATGCATATTATATAGAAAGTGAAATAAACATGTCACCATTATATTTATATATACATATACATATATACGATTTAAAATGTTGAGCTTTAAAACAAGGTAATAATAAATTAATGCCATATATTAGCCAACATGAAACATATTAAATAATGTTAAATTAAATAAATTTATAAACAAATACTGTATGCTAATGGAGCATATTCGGTAAATGATTTGCACCAGTCGCTTCCCTTCCAAGCAAATAGTAAGTTAATAACTTTCCTTTGCCTTTGACAGGTATCAATCCTCTGCAAGTAAATTTAAATCCTCTAGTAGCTAAAATTTCTTGAGTTTCTTGAAAAACCTATGGCAGAAAATTATCAATATTAAGTTAATTAGAGGCTATGCATCATTAATCTAATTATTACTAATAAATCGGATTAATAATATTTAATATATTGAAATAGCTACTAGTTTAATCTGATGCCACTGATACCGTAGAATTAGAAACTTACTTGAACAGAGCCAGGTTTTCCAGTTGTGTCCATCCTACTAGCAACATTAACAGTATTTCCCCATATATCATAATGTGGCTTATTTACACCAATAACACCAGCTACTATAGGGCCAGATGATATTCCTATAATTAAAAAGATAAGCATAGAGTAGCTTATATAGGATCCATTTGAGCATAGTGGCATACCAAAAGGCGAATTTCTTCACCTTGTTTGAGTGCTAACTATTATTGTTATGCTGGAATGCAATATATTACTATACTATTTTCATATGCTATATGATAATCATTTGCCTAGCAATACCAATATCTATGTTCGTTGCAATATATGAGGCCTCAGTAAATGATCGAGCAATCATGCCAAAGCAATACGTTAACGTCAATTTAATATATGCTAATAATCTTGCATTATTAATATCATTACTTTTGATATTATCAAGAAAAAGCTATATTGAAAATGAGTTTAACAAGCGTGCTTGAAGTGAAAGAAAGCTGATGGTTATAGTACTAATTCATTTATTACTTATAAGAAAGCATTGAATATACTCATACGTTAGATCCTTATTATCTGTCTAGACATCACATCTATTGATATTTAATGAATCTAAATCGTTTCTATTCTAGATATTAAAATAATCTATTGTTGATATTAGAATTTTGGAGAGCGAAAGCATTTGTATTTAAAACTTGTAATATTTGTACTTCACTTACCAATTCTTAAGTGAAAGCTATTGAAAGAATTTTCGTTTATTTCTTTTAATTTTTTAATCAAATCAAGCGCAAAATCGGCCAAATCAACAAGATGTTGCCACTTGTCTACATTTTCCTATCACAAATAATGAATCAAAAAGTAAAATCATTTAAATTAAATTGTGTGTAGGCTTTATACTATTTCATTAAGATTTTAATGTAAAAAGTCAAAATTTTAAAGGTCGAAATAATTAATTACCTCAGGTTCAGGAGCGATTCCAG